>NC_072733.1:204152820-204355320 GCF_026930045.1 Uloborus diversus | reverse complement strand
AAATAATGAATCATGTTGTTCATTTAAATATTTTAAAAAGCAATTTTAAACTCTTAGCCAAAAATTTGGTTGTCAGAAACAACTTTGTTTTTTATCAAGATAACCATAAGAAGCACTACGGTTTTTAGCGTTTGTTGTCCCGAAAAATTGTCCTAACATTTAGAAAATACCCCTTCAATCTCCAGATTTGAACTTAATGTAATATATTTAGTGATAGCTGGAGGCTAGATTATGAAAATATGGCTTTGGAACGAAAATAGAGCTAGAAACGATAAGACTCAAAGTGTGGTTTTGAACACTTGCTCAGAAATTACGCAAAAAAAAGAAAGAAAAAAGAATGAAATCTATTCCCAGACGTTTGAAAGGTGTTGTTGATATTGTGATACTGCATGATATTCTACTAAATAATAACTTAATAAAAAGTTAGATTATTCAATAGTATATAGACATTTTTTAAAGTGTACAAAAACTTTTGTGAGATAAAATTTCTTGCACTTTTTGGTTTTTGATTTTTAAAAAATTAAGTTTTTGTATTTTTTTAAAAAATGTCATGTAGTTTTGTTGAAAATTGATCATAGATCTTATAATTAAATACCTGTGCTGAAATATTAGTTCTAACCAATGGATAAGGTCCTATTTCATTGAAAGTCGTATGTGTACGAACACTTTTGGGAGCCACTGTATTTGCATTTGTGTGATGAGATTATGTCCCTGGTATATTTAAAAATCTTATGTCAGGCACAAATGTTCATCTTTCTGTTCATAGTGTTATCATAAAACAAGTTAAAAATAATAGCTAAGAAATTTGCTTTGATGAATTCTATATCATTCAAAACACTACTGCACTAGAAAACCTAAAAAGTTAAAAGGTTAACTTCTGCAAAAAGGCAAGGAAATTAATAATTACTAAGGCAAGAATAGAGGTTTTTTTTTTTTTTCGTAAAAGGTTTGAAATCACTATGTCAAGAAAAAGAAATTATAGTTCTGAAGTCTTAGTAAGAAAGAACTGTTCAGTATATTTCACTCCTTCATGCAATCCTTTTTTTCCTTTTTAATTCTTTGCGTCCTCTTGACAAGATCAATTTTTTTTTATGTCCTCAAAATCCCCACTGCATAGCCCAGTTCCAAATTCAGTTATTGATTTTCCCACCTGTTCCTTTTGCCGCCTCTAAGTACTAGTACCAACTTGTTAATCCTCCCCTCAATCCATCTGTCCATCAAGTGCTGAAAGCTGTTCAAACCTATCAATGTGACTTTGCGTTCTTTTCCTTTTCTCATCACAATATTTAATCTTTCCTTTGAACCAAATGGATTTGGACAGGTTTCCTTACATCTTTGTTTGTCTCCTGTATTTTTGTTGGATAAGACTGAATTTCTGCTACAGTTATTTAAATTAAAGTAAACCAGATATGAGCTCCATAAGTTAGTTATAATTGTGGAACAAAGGTCTCTGGAACATCAGGGACGTTGAAGGCTGATCTAGAATAGACACCCTAATAGATAGTTTTATGGTGTAGCATAAGCAATTTGGGCATTTAAGCTCCAAACCTGTGAATGGATTTTCTTGTTCTGATAATGTGTTTGGTCTTGATAGTCTGAAAGGTGCAATTTAGATGTGTATAACATGAAAAAAATGACCAGAATTAAGTTTAATTGTATAAGTGGAATAAATAAAAAGAATATTTTAGAACTCTCTTTCACAGATGGACAGAAAAAGGCTTCATTGCCTTCTCTTAATAAAGCACAATTCGTTAGGACCATCTGTGATAATTATTCTAGATTCACCATTCTATATGTTCAAAAATAGAAATGAAGTTTTTAAAGACTAAGGCTGTATAAAACTGAAAGATGTCAAATGGTGGGCATGTTGATTTAATTAACACATAATGGAATTTAATTTTGTCCAGAAAAAACCTTTATTTGTTGCTTGTACTATGACTTCAAAGTTTGGTTTTTATTGTCAGTTGCCATATGTTGTTTTATCTCATATTCAACATATATTGCATTGTTAAATGATTTGTCTCCTTTTAAAACATCCCCCACAGGGAGAAAGTTGTGATATGTCTCTTTATCTTCCTGAAGTTAATACTAATAGAGACATTTTATTGATGCTTGAGAAATGTTCAAAATTAACATCTAGAGAAGGATCTCCAGCACCTCATGTTGTAAACTGCAAGAAATGGAGAAATATGGCAAAAACAAGGTATAACTTGAATGTTTTTTTTTTCAGTTTCATAATATTCTGATTTCTAATGTCATTTTATGTGTGAATTTTTTATACACAAAACAGCGTAATTATACTTTAATAACTAGAAGTTTATTTTAGCAAACATGATTTTCAAAAACACACAATTGATATGAAAAATATTTTAAGTACTCTACTTGCAATGGATTTAAATAGTGAAATTCCTAATTCTGTGTTAATAATTACCTTACAAATACAGGGAATTATTTGATACCCTGTATACAAACTCAAAGTATTATCTTGCTCCTTGCATAGCAATATAAAATAGAAATATATTTTATTTATCTCAGTATAATCTCTATCACATGTGATTTCAAATAATAGTGCTTAGCTAGTTCTAAATATAAAATTTCAGTAAAAGAAATCAATCAAAAATTTAAATGCTGTTTCTTGAAGCTCAAAAAAAGTCTTCTATAAAAAATATTGATACAAGTTGAGTTGTGTGGGAGAAGAAAAAAGTTACATCTGAGAGGTGGTGCAATCTTCTGACTGCAAAGTTAGAAGAATTGGGTGGGATGTGAACCAGGTAATAGCTGCACAGCACTACTCTTTTATCATGAAACTGCATCATGCCAGGTAGCACCCCTGATTTATAAAACTTTTAAAGTGGTTGTTAACATTGTGAAAATCATTTTAAAATGTTTTTGAAATCTTGAAACGTTACTGGTGCTACCTAGGATGCATTTGGAAAAGTTTCCGGATGCTTTATTCAATTAAGATCTGCTATCTATACTTGAGGTTTGAAAAGGCAAAAGTGTTTTCAATTTTCTTGCATCTATTTATCGGAATTCCTGAAAAGGGTGAATCTCTGTACCTTGCCGAGATTAAATTTATAAAATGAAATAACCTTGTTTGACTTAGAAGAAATTTACAGGTGATAAGAATGTTAGGTATATTGGAATACAACTTTTGGCTAGTTTAATAGATATGTTTTACCAATGTCAGTATCAGTACTTATTTATTGTTGATCTATGGCTCCTTCAGCTTAACTTCATTCATACTAATACTCTTGTTCAAATTTTTAATAAAACTAACTAGCTTTCATGGCCTTTTTTTGTGTGTGTGAAAACATGCTGCATATAGATCAAGTGCGCTCGCATAAGCTGACCTTGAACCTTTGTACACATGTGAATTTTTTCATGTCAGTCTATAGGGTCAGTCTCTGGAAAGTAGCATTTGACTGCAATGCATTCATTGTCTTTTTTAATTTCAAAGGAAATGACAAAATGATTGAAGCAGTGTCATGACATCTAATTTTTCCAGTAAATGGGAGACAGCCAACTTTTACAGGATTCAATACTATATCCCAGGGGTTCTGAAACTGGGTGCTATGGTAAGAGCTGCCGCAAAGTGTCCATTGTATCCATATGTATAACTGGGTATGCCAAATAAGGTCATGTAGACCAATGAAGTCATCCCCTTATTTTTTAATGTAGCATAATAAAAATTGGCTATATCGTGTCTTTATCGTCATCATAAAGCCTGACTTATGATTAAGAATTTTCAGCAAGCAGTTATTGACTCCCAGGCAACAATGTAGCAAAAGCTACGAGGTCATTCCATAGTGATGAACGTAACATTCAGAGACTCGGTTTCGTTGCATAGCATGAGTTTAAAACGTCTAATAATCATTTACTTGCGGTTTTGTGAAATTTTATGAAAGAATAAAACTTCTGTGTAATATTGATGCAAGAAAACACAGTATAAATCAGATAAATTGGTTTTTGAAGCTAAATTACTATAGTGTGACGAACTTAACATTTTTGCAATCTTGAATTTGCAACATGAAATTCAGCTCTCAATTTATCTAAAGTTTAGGTAGATATTATTGTAAAAACAATGCAGTGTGTTAGTTTCATTCCTTAACTTTTATTTTTCATGCAGAATAATACTCATTTTTCTCATAATGTGACAGAAATGATTATTTCTTCAAAATATGACGTGTGACAAATGTAACATTGAAGAGCGTTACTCTGAAATTACGTTCGTCATGGTGAAGACTCGATTAGTTTTTTAGACTGTTACGTGTCTAAATATTAATTAATAAATAAGCACTGATATTTTGTCTTAAAAAGTAACACTTAAAGCAACAATTTTTCAACTTGGATTAAGTAAATGTTTTTTTATTGGCTTTGTGCAAAATTTATTTTTTTCTCCTTTGTTTTGAAGTGAAACTTTAATGCAAGAGCTTTGATTTTCTGATCCCCAACCTTTTTGTGTGACGGAAATGATGTAGTTGTTTTTAATTGTTACCAGAAAAATTAAAAAATGATAGCGTTTGAATTTAATTTTGTTAATAAAATTTACAATATAATTTCAAGGCTTAAGTAAGCATATATTTGTGGATTTTGGTCACTTTAATCGTTTCTAATAATGGAGGTTTTCAGGGATTTCTTTGATTTAAGTTCAAGAGCGTAATCCACATTGCTAAGGTTTAGCCTTGAATTTAGTTATTAACTTTTATTATAAAAATTAACTTTATTATTACTATGATTTTTTATTGTTTTTGGCAACAGCTTAAAGGCAGATTTCAAGCAATTTTTAGTTTTCCCACTGTTTATAATGTATTTTCTTCATTAAAATGTACAATCATTTTGTGAATATATCAAAGTCAGATGCAGAAAGAACAAGAGCTTGGCATGAGAGAAAACTTATGAGTGAAATGGCAGTTTAGAATGTAATAAAGAAGAAAAGATAGAAGTTTTTCTTCTGTCTTTGGTCTTTACAACTCACTTTTTTTTACATCACACATAAGTGGAACTTTTTATTTCCAGAAAGCTATCAAGAAATGTAATCTTCTTTGTGAAAACAATATTCATTGTAAGGATTGTTTTTTCAAGACGTCTTCCAAGAACTTTTTGACTTTCCTTTTTGCCACAGATTCATTGACATTCCAATATTATTATTACTATGTAGCAAGGTAACATATAAAAGCCTTTGTTCCTGGGACTACATGGAAGAGCATGCTTTTTGAATTTTTCTGTAAACTTAGTTGTTGAGAAAGGCAAAGTTGCATTGGTTTACAACTCTATATAAAGCGAGCTTACTAGCTTCTCTAAAATTGATTTTCACCTCCTGACTTCTCATTTTTAATTCCTCGGTCTTCTTGATTTTTGTTTTTTTTACTTCCTTTTACAAAAAAGGAAGTATTGTATTCGCGAAAAAATGTTCACTCAAAAATCGGCCTTAATTTCCATTTTGCTCACCCCCAAATGAATGTTGAGTTTTTTTCCCCGGACCCGACCGCATGTGGATATATGCCTAGGAACGTACAGACACCCAAAATATCCATATTGACGATCCCGGAGTTAATTACAATGAGTTTTCTCGTGACGTCCGTATGTACGTATGTGTGTGCATATGTATCTCGCATAACTCAAAAACGGTATGTCCTAAAGAGTTGAAATTTGGTACATAGACTCCTAGTGGGGTCTAGTTGTGCACCTTCCCTTTTGGTTGCATTCGGATGTTCCTAAGGGGTCTTTTACACTTTTTTGGGGGGAAATCATTGTTAATTTCAATGCTAACTCAAGTGGTGTTGTAATTTGTCAAACACTTGGCGATATATCGCCAAGCTTTCGGCTGCCAAGTTTTGTCGCCAACTTGGAGATAACTTTGAAGATTTTTTTTTAAAATCTGGTTTTAATTCGGCCAATGTTGGTGATATTTAAAGAGTTAACCACTGAATCACATTAAAATTGCCAATAATGGGGAAATAAATCTGTGTAAAACTTTTTTTGCATCTGTTTGCAAGAAACTAAGGGTGAAAATTTTTAGTGTTTCCCTGCTTACTCCAAGGAGCTATTATCATTAAATTGGCATAAAAGGAAGTCATGTGATGCACATGTCAGTTTGTTTTTAAAAATCGTTGTGTGTGTGTTTGTGTTTTTTTTTTTTTGCCGTAATATTGGCATACGTTCTGCTGCTTTTTTTCCTGTCATTTTCTTTTTGTTTATCTGCCATTCTTACTCTGCTTTAACTCTAACTCTTTTTTTTTTGAGCTGCCGATTTTTCCATAAAATTCAACCCAAGAAAATTCCACAAATATGTGTTGAAAATTGAGTTAATTGTTGCAAAAATTACAAAATATTATACATTAACATTTAAAAAACAACTATTTCAAAATTTACATTTCATTTGTTATTGAACTAAACGTTTGAAAGATGCAGTGTTTGTTTCAAGTGATTACGTTCGTCACAATATGTTACGTTCGTCACACTGATAGCTAATTGTGTAAATAATTTAATTAAAATTCACCATTTTAAATGCATTCTGAGAAGTTCTTGGGAAGAGAATAAAGCAAAATTTTTTTTATAGTCCTATAAAAAGTGTGGAAGGGAAAATACATCATTTTGTGATGAACGTTACAGGCTGTTCAACACAGAATTCAAATTAGGCTCAACGAGAAAAAAATTAAAATTCAATGAAAGATTGAAGAAACTGAAATCTTAAAATATAAGCAATAACTGAAAA
The DNA here is from genome assembly GCF_026930045.1 of Uloborus diversus. Classification (NCBI taxonomy): domain Eukaryota; kingdom Metazoa; phylum Arthropoda; class Arachnida; order Araneae; family Uloboridae; genus Uloborus; species Uloborus diversus. Next base: position 204,348,602 of record NC_072733.1, on the reverse strand, counting down.
AAAAATATTTGCATGGAATGTATGCTTAAAAAATTACAGGTCGCGTTTCTTGAATGCTTCATAGTTAAAATTTACATGTTGTTGAAGATCTTTAAGCAGTAATTATTCTACGCACGGCATTCATTTTGAAAAACCTTTTACGAGATTGGAAAATTAAGAATGTTATCTCTAAAATTATGTATAACATATTACTATTTAATGAGTTTGAAATTTTGGCCTGCAGGTTAACTTTTTTGTCGAATGACCCTATTACAGAAGAGAGATGTCAAAATTAACTTATCTGATTTTACTACATTTTGTTTTCTACGTTGTTCACTGTAGTTTACTAGCATAAAAAAAGTTTACTGTTCTTCAAGCCTAATTTATGTAGTTGACGAATTCAAAGAGAAACCTGTCTTTGTGTCCTGTCATTTTTTTCCTATTACTTGATATCCTAGAAAAGTAGATTGTAGCCCAATAAGCCATCTGATGAATATGAATTCAGTTATAAATGAGCATGATATTTGGTTATAAAAAATTAGGTTAGGCTTATTTAGTGTATTTATCTACATATAATACAGATTGACTCAGGTGCCGCAAGATAAGTATTTCGTCAAAGGGCGCCATGAGCCGAAAAAGTTTGAGAACCCCTGCTATATCACATTCCATCTGATGTCAATCATTACATTAATTATTGCATAATGGTTGTAAAATTAGTTGGCTGTTACTTTTCAAAGATTTTTTTCAACTAGGACTGATAGATAGTGAGTTTCAAACAGCTCAAGTAAGAATAAACGAGATATTGAACTTACTTTTCAAAAAATTTCCCTCATTGTAACCATACCTTTTCTCCTTCAAACTAATCTGCTTAAATCATTCCTTTTATAAAATTCTTAAATTTAGTTTTGATTTTCTTTGTATCAAAAAAATTCTTTGTATGATTTCTTTGGACACTTGAAACCTTCTTCTCTGATCCATATTGTATTTACTGATGTATGATTTTCTCATGCTTACAGCTTTGTGATGAGGTGAGTTGAGCGAATTTTGCCTTGTTTTGGCCAGTGTACTTACACACCAGGTAGTAGAGTTTCTTCTGGCAGTCTGTGATGCAAATTGAAAATCCCCTAAATATTCTGCAAGATACACCAACATTACAGTAATTTCAAAATCTAAATGAGCACTGAGAAATGTTATGTTTAAAAATACAATACTAAGCTTAAAAAAACAGAAGTACATGCTATCTGTGTATTATATCCCAGAAAATACTGTGCAAATCTTTACTGGCTGAGATTTAAGATTATTATTTCCTTAACACAATTAAGATTTTTTTTTCTGCCCCAACTAAGAAATTGTCTGCAGATTTTCTCAAATAGGTGATTTTTAAGAAGCCTGAATTAAGCCACTTTTTTCCCTTGAAAGTTTTCTTTCTTTATTTTTTAACTCATCTTGAATTGTTTGAGACAATGAGTTTCAGTATTACAACTTTCCTCTTCCTACATTCCTTCGTCTGGAGGCAATGTTTCTGTCTATTGTATTTCCCTTCTTGCTTCAATTTTTCTCAGCACCCTTTTTGCCATTCTGCTGTTACTGGTGTAAGAGTTTAAAAACTTCTCTTTTATCGGAAGAAAAACCTTTTAGTACTACAGAAGGCAAAAATGTTCATGTGGAACATATAATAGAAACATATTAGAAATCTGAGAGCCAAATGTTGATCCTTAAAATAACTAAAACATTACAAAACTAAATGAAATTATCCTATTAAATTAATGTCAGTAGTATTATGAAGCATATATTGGTGTGTGTATAAATGCAAACTTCCTATTAGCCCCTAAAGTAGCAGTAGGATGCAATAAATACCATTAAGAAGTTAGTGTTATCTTGTATTGGCCCTAACATACATTATGTGTGACTCACATTACAAAATAAAGATGTTTATTTTCAATGTAGAATAATAAAAAAATAATCAAATCGGCCTAAAATTTCTTTTTGGCAATATAAATGTGTAGGAGAAAGTTTTAATGTTTTTATTTACATGCTGTAAATTTTACAATGGTTGAAATAAATAAATTACTAAATTTTGGGACTCACATTAGAAAGAAGGAAAGAAATAATAATAAAAAAAAAATAAATAAAATGAATGATTTAACAATCAATTCCTTTCATTTATTTTAAGGAGAAATTTTATAACATGCTATAATAATTGTCTTCTTATTGAATAAATTTGTCAGAAAAAATGCAATTATATAATTGCAGAAACAGGCTAAAATAATAAAATATGCACATTTGAATTGCTTCAAACAGAGAGAGAATTTCACCAGAATTTGCTCCCAGAACAAGTTTTCTTTCAAAAAGAAACAGGCTCACCTGGGGTTACAGCGTTCTAACGTGTAAATTTCAATTAATACAGAGAACACACACACATAAAAGAAAAAAAAAAGTTTGAGACATTTTTTTTTTCTTTTTTTCTTCTTCTTCTTCTTCTTCTTTTTTTTTTTTTTGAACACCAAGTTCTGTGTTATGTGGAATCCCCCTATAGCTCACTTAAATTTTTAAAAACAATGTAGAAAGAATAAAAATATTGAAAAGTGTGAAAGTAAAATAGGAGAGTAGATCAAATATAAACCAGAATTTCATTAAAAAAGTTGTTTGTATCAACCAAAAAAAAAAAAAAAAAAAAATTCATAAGCCATCCTCTTTCTCATATTGCCCTTACTCTAATTACAAATAAGATTCTTACAAAGAAAAGAGAGACATGTGCAGAGCTAACTGCACACAAACTTCTCTAGACACTTAAATCATCATCAAATTGCTGTCCTCCTAAGTCTTTTTTGAGTGTTCCAAACAAATGGCAGTCATAGGGCGATAAATCTGGACTGTACTAAGGGATTTCAGAAGCGTTCAATGAAATTTCTTAACTTTTTCCCAATTTAAAGCAGAAGTATGTGGCCTTGCAGACTACTATCTAAATGTTTTATGTTTCGATTGGTGTCCTTGTGTGCTGCGATATGCAGCTAGTGCTTCATCCAAAATATGACAGTAATAGCCTGCATTAGTTGTCCTTCTTCAATAATGTCAGGAATGGCAGCAATGTTTTCCACAATGATTTTTGTCCATGTCTCCTTTCATCAGGTTTGTTTTCAACATCTGTTTCTTTTCCATGCTTTTTTTATCCTACGCTTACACTTGAGTGTGCAAAGGGTTTCTTCTGTAAACTGTGCATGAAGCTGTCTCAGAATTTCAGAGGGTTTAGTGCTCTCTTTTGTGAGAAATTTAATAATGCTGTGTTGAGCAACAGACGTGTGCTCTTCTACCTCATTCATGGCATACTGAAGCAGCCCAGTTCTCCAAAGTGTAATCGAACACAAAAACCCTTCTTCAGACATCCCCAACACCGTATTGGCAAGGTGCCACCTCAGATTTATTACTAGCAGCAGCGTTAGAGTCAATTTTTTGTTTATATTTTATCTGCCATGATATACGAGAGAAAAATATTCCTTTACATTTCCTAAGAGTATAGCAAACAATGATGAAATGGTTGTAGAAAACATTATCGGAAAAATTTCTCAACTTAAAAGATCAAAATGCGTGACTTTTTGAGCACTGAAATAAATGCTGAATAAATTACACGATGTGTACCGCCAAGAAAATTTCATAAAAACATCCCATTCTAAAAGAATTATCAGACTTGCATATTGTTACCATGTGATGTGAAAAGCCAGTTCCTCTACATTATAGCAGCTGCAGCCAAGATTCCAATTGAATTAGTAGACAAATAGCTAGGAAGAGTAGCAAGTTCATAATACCAAAAAATGCAGGCTTCTTATCAATATATGATGTTTCATTTTCTGTTTCTACCATTGAAATTGAGCACGGGTTGAACTTTTTTTCCCTACATTATACCAGGAACCATTATAACTCAAGACATTCAAAAATATAACATAATAGCTTCAAATCTTTCAAAGAAAAGTGAATCTCCTGAAAATCAAAACTGAATTTTTTACTTTTTGGAACAAACCTTTCAATGATGGTGTAACTTTTAAAAGCTACACTGTTTGACTTGGTGAGGGCACATAAGTACTTTCAAATGGATTTGTGATGGTTGCAGCATTTTTTTACAATGACGAATTGAAAATCAGTCTCAAGGAATGCCCAACTTTATACACTCTAGTAATAGCGGAATATTTTAGAATAAATTTTTGAGCAAGAAATTCCAGCTGTATATTGAAAATAGCATCCACAAATTCGAACTTTGTATGGATAAAGCCTTTAATCTCACATGTCCACAGCTACTTATTTACAACATAAAGTATCAGAAATGGGAAAGAAAGTGTCCCTATTTAGTGAAACACTTGTAAAACTACATGACACTTCTCCAATGAACTTTGATGCTTTTGGTTTATTTCAACAAATTTTATAAAAATAGCATCCAAGAACATTGAATTGACTTTGGAAAGGGACTCGAGGAGTGAATTAAACATGACATGAAGGTACTGATATGAAAATAATTTGCATGGAAAATTCAAATTAGAACTATTGTCAAAAACCATGTGGTAGACTCCATGTCAATTCAACAAGGGGTGTAACATGATGGTCTCAAATTTTTTTGAATTTAACAAATGTTGAAATTCATAAAAAATTAAGAACATATGTTTTTTTTGGCCAAAAAAATTCCTGGGCCAAGATACAGGTCGCCAAAGATGGCGGTCTTCTCACTTAGGATTTTCGTCAAATTTTTAAAGTCCATTATTTCAGGAATGGTAAAACACATTTTGTTGCAGTTTATTTTATTTAAAAGGATATTTTTTCTTGTTTAAAAACATATGCAGCATTTTGAAATATGTGCTTTAGTTTTTTTTCCACAGTCTTTTGAAAAAAAAAAAAGTTTAAAATATTTTTTTTTTATTTTTCTCAAATACGTCAATTTCAAAGCTTTTCATATTTTTACAGTTTATTAGTATCACTGAACACTACGTTCCTTGAAAAGGAGAGATTCTACTTTTTCATTTAACAGATTTTAGAGGCATTTGAAAAAATGAGGGTTTTTAAGGAACTCTTCACGTAATGGCGGACCTGAAAATTCAAAAAAAAAAAAAATTTTGCAACAAGTGACCAGAGAACACTTTTAATTAAGTTATATAGCGAAATTTTCATTTTAGTCTCTACCTTATCCAGAAATTTTATTTTTTATGAAAACAAGAACGCGGCCTCCAGTCGATTCGCTGCTTTTCCCCTTCAGCGTATCGCCGAAAGAATAGTTCAGCACAATGCTATTTCGTTCTCACTAAATTCAATATCATGATAAAATGGCGAATCAAAATGAAAATTTTGCTATATAACTGAATTAAAAGTGTTCTCTGGTCACTTCTTGCAAAATTTTTTTTTGAATTTTCAGGTCTGCCATTATGTGAAGAGTTCCTTAAAAACCCTCATTTTTTCAAATGCCTCTAAAATCTGTTAAACGAAAAAGTGGAAGCTCTCCTTTTCAGGGAACATAGTGCTCAGTGGTACTAATAAACTGTAAAAAAAATGAAAATTTTTGAAATTTACGTATTTGAGAAAAATCAAAAAATTATTTTTAACTTTTTTTTCAAAAGACTGTGGAAAAAAAACTAAAGCATACATTTCGAAATGTTGCATATGTTTTTAAACAAGAAAAAATATCCTTTTAAATAAAACAAATGGCAACAAAATATGTTCTACAGTCCCTGAGATAATGGTCTTTAAAAATTTTGACGGAAATTCCAAGTGAGAAGACCGATATCTTTGGAAACATGTATCTCGGCCCAGGAATTTTTTGGCTAAAACAAAAAAAATAAAGAAAGAAAGAAATAAAAAGTATATCCTTATTTTTTATGAATTTTAACATATATTAAATTCAAAAAAATCTGAGACCATCATGTTACACCCCTTGTTGAATTGACATGGATTCAACTATGTCTATATCAGATTATGTCTATATCCCCAAAATTGCTCCATATGTTCATAAAATGAACTTTAAAATCATTTCCATAAAGGCAAACAACCATCTGTAGTGTACATCAGTCTTACCATTCTTTCTCCATTATTTGTATATATTTTTAGCTTTACTGTTGGTTGATTTACTGAATCATGCATAATTATGCTTACAAATTTCCTCAACTTTGTAAAAAAAGAATTCTTGTGTTTCTTTACTGCATTTTCATAAAGTGTATGTTTAAAAGATGCAAAGTTGCATTACAGCATCTGGTCATCTTTAATGTTGGTCTGAGTGACATTGACAGCTTCCCACTTAAGGCATGGTTTCCTATGAGCATTGTTTTTGCAAAATAACTCAACTGCACACTGTAGAGGTTTTACAGACATGTATCAAAACCTAATTTCAGCAATATTTGTTTTGCTTTAACCTTTAATTCTACCTCAGAGCCTGGGTAATGTAAGGCCAAAAATTTTAATTTCCCCTTCATTAGTGCACTGTATGTAGAATCATATTCTGCATCAAGCCACATGATTGTAATTCTAAAAAAAAACTTTTTAATAATTTACCAGTGTTAAAAGGGCATGATTCCAATCCTTTGTATGCACTAAGTGACCGTTTTATCGTTCTACTGTAAAGTAGCCATTGTGTGACTTATGGCAGTCTGTCACTGAGGTGCAGAATTTTTTACCAATAAAAATGTGTTATGCCATCAGCTTTAATAGTCTGTAAGCTGGCATAGGCTAGATATTTGGTTTTTCCATTCAAGAGCATATATGCAATAAAACACCATGTTGAGCCCACTTATGTCTTCTGGTTTTATTGATGTTCCAATCATTACGATGCCTGTTATTGCTTTTTCCAACAAGAAATATTTTTCTTATATTTTGATTATAATGCTTAATATTAACTTATCATGCTTCTTTCCTTTTTAAGCATTTCTTTATGCATCTTTTTGCTTGTCAATATGTTTAACAATAATAATCTCATAAAGTATGAGCATAGATAGTACAGTTTTGTGCATGTGTAGTAAATAGGTATGCTCAAGAAATATGTTTTTATAAAAGGAATTGGCAAGATAAATAGTTTTGTGTTCAAGTGTATGCTGTAAAGGCTTTTATGAAAAGCATTTAGCAATCAAATTTGAATTTGCATCTTTGTACAAAAGTTGCACTATGTGCATGTGTACATGTAGTGATTGGCTCTGTGTTAGAATGCAAGTAATTATTCTAGTTCTTTAAAACTAATGCATGTTGCTTTCCTAATACTTTCAATACAAAGCACATTTTGCTTTATTACTATTTTGCATTGAGTTCACATAGGATGAGTCATGATTTGTTAATTTTTGTTTGTACTGATGATTTTTTCTTTTTAACTTATTTAATTATGGGAAGTTGAAATTTTTTTTTAGTGCCTGGTAAATTTGTTCCTGTGTGATACTAAAAAGTACCTGTTTCTGTGTATTTCAGTGCTGGATGGGTCGATTGCTGGTCCGTGCCAATTGTTGCATTTAGTATTAGTTACATATATCATCCTGCACCTCCATGTGGGCAGTCTGTTTTAGATCTCAACATTACTACACCAGAAAAGGAGGAAATCTTGTTATCACCAATAAGACCTAATGGATCCCAAAGTTGTAAGAAAAAAGCTTATGGTGCAGCTCCAGATTTTGATCCTATGTCTTTTCCTCCTGATATTGTTCACTTAGAACTAGAAATTGGTCCATCAGTTATAAAGTTTTATGGTTCTTTGCTTCGTGTCCTCATTCATCTTAAGGTAGTATTTTAAATTCATCATTTTATTTTTTTATTCTTTAAATGCATTTACAATAATAGTGATAACTTATTAACAAGCCTGCAAAATTCAGTTTGTGTCGCATTTACTAATTTTTAATGAGGGTTTTTTTTCCGCACTGATTCCAAAAGCAGCTATAATTTTTTCCAATAGTAACAGGATCTGTCAAGTAATCTTTACTGCAAAACATTTAAAAAACAAAACAAAATAAAACAAAACAAAACAGAACAAAAGATATATGTAACTTTTACATAGATTTAAAATATTTTTTCTTATAATGCACTTTCTTTTAAAAGCTTAAACTAAGCATTATAATGCAGTTGAACTCTTTTAATACTACCACATTTAATACAAAATCACAGGTAAAACTAACATTTTGTTTGTTAAGTTTGGTTTGCTATTTAGTTACTATAAAAATTTATTGTGTAATACATGCATTAAAATGAAAGTCTGGTTGACACGAACTAAAATTTCAGATCTTTTCAATGGAACTGTTCATGATTGAATACTGTTTGTTTTGAAACATTTTTTATCATTTTGTGAACAGTGGAAAGCTTATTGCGCATCAGGAAAAAAAATGTTAATATTTTACTTATAAAATAAAGCTATAGGGGAAGGTCGGGTAGTATCGGACACCTAAGCCATTTCAATCATAACACTTTTTGTTATTTGTAAAGAATTAGTTTTTACACTAAATTATGCTGTACTAAGTTACCTAACATAAATTGTAAACTTTTGTTACAAAAAAACATGGAGTCGTATTTTTTAAACAAATTTTTGTGAAACTCTATTTTTGGCCAATTTTAAATTTTAGAGGGTTGTATTGGACAAAACATTAAAATGTTGAAATAAAAACAAATAGTTCGGAAAAAAACATTTTAATGTGCAAAAAAATGAAACGAACAAAGTAGTTGGTTACTTAGAATAGTATACAAGTCTAAAAATGAAAATAAGTAATAATTTTTTATGAAAGTTGAAAAATATAGCCTATGGTTGGTTTATCTTTCACTAGCTTCTCTAATTGTCATTTCATTAAGTCCAATTTTTCAATGGCTTCTTTCTCATTTGTTTCTCTCATCCCATTTATGGGGTGATATTTCCATTTCAACTTGTTGGACAAAGAAAAACACCATCAGTATTTTACTTTGGTGCCAGTAACTTTGTCCGATACAACCCGAAATTGGTTTGTCCGATACAACTCGACTGTAAAGCTACAGTTGTTTAACCACCAATATGTTATTACTTAAGCTAGACATTTTTATAGCTCATAATACTTAGATTAATATACTATCGGTCTAAAGGTATAACAATGAAACAATACAACTTACTTTATGTGTAAATATATGCCCCAGAAGTTAAGTTCATGCACTGCAATTCTCTCAACAAACAACTAGCTTTGTACACCAGAACGAACGGTTAATTTGAACCAATATAGCGTCTGTGGCTTTCTTCCACAATACGACACACTATGTTGACCCAGTACGTGCTGCCCCTGGCGGCGGAATTAAGAAGCAGCCCTTGTCGGATACTGCCCGCTGTCCGATACTAAACGACCTTCCCCTACTCTTGTTTATCTGAGGAGATTTCAATTCGCTTAAAGATAAAACTGTCTATCTTTCATTGTGGATTACATCCTATCAATATTGTTAATAATCATTTTACTTTTTTCAATTTTGCCCACAAACATTCAATTTCAGAAATAATAAGAAAAAATTCTGTTTTTTTTTTCAATAATAAATAGTAGCAGTTATTTTTTTAAGTACAATTACTCAAGCGTTTCATTAATTTTCCACAGTATCTCTTATCCACTCTTGTTACGAATAATGGCAAATACAAATTCATGGATTTTAACATCTTGTCTTAACCAAACTCAACCTTATGTCCAAACAAATGAAAGGTGTACAGAAAAGAACACTGATCTCTGATTCTTTAACAAAAATTACAAAAATATTGGCTTGAATTTGTTTTTTTTTTTCAATTGATCTATTCAATTTTGTTGAGGCATGTGAAGCTTTCCATAACCTCTACCAACCCAGCTGAAACTTTGATAAATTTAAACACCACTATTTTTTGCACTTATTTATAGAACATTATGACAAGATATTCTTAAGGAGTTTGTTGTTGCTGTTGACACAGTGGATAGGGGTGTTCTTTCCCTATTAGCTGATCTCAGCTTTTATAACATAGTGGTATATTATGCATCAATAACTTGTGCTTCTCAAGGTAAAGAATTTCACACCCTACCTCCTACATCAAAAGTTCACTATGTTTGGTCATGATTTTTCTCTTATACTATGTGTGTCAGAAGTATTTTACAAATATGAGCTTATTAATGTATTTACACTTTCTTTTTAAACAGTCTTTTAAACGTTTTGGAATCTTACATATTGAACAATATAAATATTAACAACATCGATTTTACAATCCCTACCTTGAAATTCAATCACATTTAAAGACAAGAAAAAGAAATTGACTCATGCTGCCGCCTAACAAGGATATAATAGACCACATTTCTTTTTGTTCTTTGATGATATTTTCATTTTTTACTGTTTTATTATGACATTTGAACTGAAATTTCTAGCATTCTTTGATTTAATTGGTAAAGGAATAGCATTTAAAATCATAAGTTCTCTTTGGCAATAAAAAACCAAGAAAGTGCAGTATTTTCCTCAAACTGTTTTCAGTCTGTTAAAATTGGCCGTTACATGACAGTTCTAGAAACAATGGAAGTTATCACCCAACACATTACACAAAATTTCCTATTTTAACTAAGGGCTTCACCCCCTTCTTGCTTCTCTTGGAACTTCTTTTTGCCATCTGATGTGGCTGACTCACCTCACTTGCCAAATTTTGTGACAAAATTGGCTATATGTCACTATATTTGGTGCCACCCTGATTACATTAAATATTTTAGTGCTATAGTTTTTAGTTAATAGTTTGGGTTCTTGCAAGCTAAAATGATATGTCCAAGTGGTAGGTCTTCCTTTGGATGCCCTGTATCCTACAGTACCTCTATTGACCTTGGAGGCATTGATATTCCAGAGGAGAAAGATCAGCGAGCAGTCTAAGGTGCACAGATTCTGGTAGTATAGAGCAACTTTGATAATCCAAAACCCTTGTACCAAAACCTCCTTCAACCGAAGTCAATTCACTAAATTTTTGTTTATTTATATTTTTATTATTTGTTCAATTATATATGTATACACTCCTGTCTGTGAAAATTGCAACACCACGAAAGACTTACGCGAGTGAGCTGAAAATTGCAGGAAATGTAAAGTAGGGCATGGTATGCAAATGATTAGAATTGTAGACCGGTAGCGCATGCAAACCTCTGAACGGCAGATCGAACCGAATATAAATAGACAGCTGTAGCGAGGCGTGTATGACTATCAGTGGTTATATGCTAGAGTAAACGTTAACTGAATCTTTACTATGCCTCTTCAACGAAAGTAAGCGAAATTTGAGCAAAATTTCGGAGTTTGAACTGGGCAGAATCGTCGGCCTTCCTGAAGTTGAATTGTCTTATCGTGCAGTAACCGCTCGTGAGCAGCGTAACAGCAGTACAATCATGTGTGTTTGGAAACAGCGGACAGACGAGGGTCGGATATCTCGGAAATCTGGGAGTGGACCCCGAAATGTGACGTCAGCTCGCGATGACAGGCACCTGGTGTGTATGGCGCTGATGGACCGCACAACTTCTTCCAGGCAATTCTGCCTTGTGCAGGTAAACGGCAGTGACTGCAGATTTTTCGATTTTCATTTTTTTGCATTTTTGAAATCTTTATTGCTCTAGTTTTATGGTACAAACATTTTTATTTGACTGCCGCAGAAAAAAAGCATTTTTCTTATCAATGGTAATTAGCAGTAACTGCTTTTTAGCAACATTTTGCGGGAAGTCGGCAGTATGTACATACTGCTCTTTACCTGCCCACGGGAGAACGAAAACTTTCTCCCGTGGTCTGATAAACGGCAGTAACTGCTTTTGTCGCCACATTTTGCAGGTAATTGGCAGAATGCACTTACTGCTCTTTACCTGCACACGGAAGAACGAAAACTTTCTCCCGTGGGCAGGCAAATGGCAGTAACTGCAAATTTTTTGATTTTAATGAAATTTTTTGCCCATGATCGTTCTACTGTGTGAGGGTAAATGACAGTAACTGAAATTTTTTCCATTTTCTTTTCTTTTTTTTCTTTCTTTCTTTCTTTTTCTTTTCTTTTTTCTTTTTTTGAATTTTTTAAATCTATGCTTCTTCAGTTTTATGGTGCAAACATGTTTATTTGGTTAGCGCTAAATAAAAGCATTTTTTTTTATCAGTGGTGACTAGCAGTAACTGATATTATCGCTACATTATGCAGGTAATCAGCAGTATGTACTTACTGCTCTATACCTGCCCATAACCATTGTCTGGAGAATGGAACATAAATGAATCGCCGCCAAAACTTGAACCAAGACACATAATCGGTTTTCGCGATTTCTTTTTAGCACAACTAAGGGCATGCAGTAACGCCCCGATGGGAGGTCATTGTGTAACCTCTCAAAAATTTTCTTGATTTGGCAAATTTAGAGAAAATATTGCATTTTTTAAAATGATTCCTAGTCGCTTCTCATTAGATGTAGGTATGCGTGCCAGGTCGTATTTTATCTTTCGGTAAAATTTGTAAATTACCGTCTCTCGTCCTTCAGCAAAAGAGATACTTAAAAGGGGGAGATACTTGGGGAAAAATAATTATACTTCTTTTCAAATAAAGTCGAAGAAAACGTTTTGTAATTTCACAGCCCTCAAACATTTAAAAAGAAAACTTTGATTCTTCATATTGTTCTAAAAACAATAAAACAAAATTATTTTTTGCTAATGTACAGTTATAGAAGATAACATACGAGTAACACAAGTAATGCTTGGCAGACGATAAATAAACGTGTACCAACAGAACGATTCTGTTCCATTTGTTTTGTTCTGTCGCAGACGATATTTTTCAATTTTTTATATATACTAAGCTGCTGCACTTTTAGTAGTTCGATGAGAGCCATTATTAACACACGAAGCATTTCTTTCGCCTAAATTTTCATGGATATTTATTGCTTTATTTCGAAGTGCAGAACATTAAGCAATTTGTCGTAGTTTTAAAAATGCCTAAAGAATCTTCCAGTTGCCAAGTGACAACGTATGAACATTAAAGAGTTTTTGACGATGCCGTAAGCAATCAAAACAAATGCCTTTTTATTTTATTTTAAAATTACATTTCATTTATTTATATTAAATTTGTGTCAAGTGTATACACGGTATTATTAATTTTTCAAAGTAAAATATATTATGCACATTGCATCCAATAAATATACTTCGTAATGACATATCTACTCTGTATTATGTGGAATTTGTAATTATTGGTCATTCAATAGTACATTGTGCAGTTACTGCTGATTACCAGTAAAAGTGCATGAAAATTACTACTGCGAAGTGCAGGTAAACGGAAGTATCTGCTTTAATTAAAATTTTGATTGCAAAATCAAATTGAAACAAACTGCCCAAAAAATACTTCTATATAAACATATAGAATAGACTAAAATCAAATTTCAATATTTAATTGATATTTGTCGGAAATCAAAAACGCGTTTCTTCAAATATCTCAGACACTCATTTTTGTAGATACTGCCATTTACCTGCACACGGCAGAATTGGCAGCACAGTGGTCAACAGCTACAGGTGTTTCATTGTGTGCTTCATCAATTCGGAGACGTCTGCTGCAGCGTGGGCTGCATGCAAGGATTCCTTTATACAGGATTCTTCTCACGCAAAACCATCGCTGCCTGCGGCTACAATGGGCCAATGTGCATAGGAGCTTGCATGCTGATTGACAGCAGGTCATCTTTACTGACGAATTTCACTTCAATTTGTGGCACCATGATGGCCAAACTCATGTCGGGCGCTATGTCGGTGAACGGCACATTCCGGAGTGCATTATCGAACGCCACAGTGAACGAACATTCGGAGTTATGGTCTGGGGTGCCATGGCATATCATGGACGATCACAATTGCTACGAGTTGTGGGCAATTTGAACAGTACCCGATACATAAACGAAGTTTTACAGTCCCAAGCTATTCCTTTCCTGCAAATATTGCCAGGGGCTGTATTCCAACAGGATAATGGTCGTCCACATGTCGCCAGGACTGTCAAATCCTACCTTGATTCCCAGCAGGTACAGCTTCTTCCTTGGCCTGCAAATTCCCCAGATATGTCACCGATTGAACATATGTGGGATTTCGTTGGGCGGCATCTCGCTGGTGATCCCCGTCCTGTTGCTTCGACAGACGAACTTTGGTTGTGCATACAAACAATATGGAATACTCTTCCACAGGCAGATATTCAAACTTTGTTTCATTCCATGCCAAGTTGTGTAGCAGCTCTTATTCCGGCGCGTGGTGGCCACTCAAAATACTAACTTCTGTCTCTTTTTATTGTTTGTTTAGTTTGAAAATGTAATCATTTATTTGTATTATTACCATTCAACTGTGTATTAAATTTCATTCAACTATGATGCTTCCTTCCTCGTGTTGCAATTTTCACAAACAGGAGTGTATATATAATAAGTAAACTTCTAAGCATCACTTCTGGGTCACCAGGGACAGCCATTTCTACTGCAGATACAAATTTGCCATGCATGCTATCACTTTTTTTTCTCTCTCAAAGCTATAAATAATTTGCTGGAACACTAATTCTGTTAAATGCCATTAAATGGGAAAGTGATCGAATCTAAAAGAAAAGCTTTGCTAAGTAATTATTTTTTACCTACATATTATGTTCAAATTATGTTCACAGTTGCCTGAGAAAAAAAAAACAGTTGAATGTATTATTAACAACACTAAAGTTAATTATACTATGTCTTAATAAATTTACATTGTATTTTCCGACTTCTGTGACATTTACTGAACAAATGACAAACATAATTGGTTGTAGTCATCTTGCTAATATGAGCATGTTTAGAGCGAAAGTTGAGTTTCTGCTACCTCCCAACAGCCATTTTTCAGTTCCTCTTTTTCCTGAAATTTTCGATTTACCAAAAGAGATCTAGTCCCAGTCACTTTAGTTACTCAAGGTTCTACTGCATAAATATTCTAGAAGCAACTGTTTCATGACTGAAATAGTGCCATTAATTATTTATTATTGTATCTTTAAGATAAAATTTTTATTATAAATGCTTGAAATTTAGTATTCTGTGTCTTACCTAAAATCTTTTTGAGAGAAGTAAAATTTAAAAGAACAAAATATTTGTTAATATTGATGCACATTTATGTTTTTTCTTCAGGAAAATTATTTTGGAGAATGCCAAAAATTTTTTGAATTTGATGCTCCTATTTTAACTCCAAAGTCACTGCATTTGCATAGTGTCAAGGATAGTGATAATAAAGAATTTGATCCCCGAATTTATCGTCCTCTTGAAGTTACTGTTTCTGTAACAATGCATGATATTCATGGACATATAATGAAAGTAAGTTAGTTTTTTATGTTTATCATTCATATTTCTTAGTTTTAAAGAATAGAATGAAAATTGACTAATATTTTGATTGCATTATTAACTGTTTCAAATGTTTAGTTTTGCTAATTAACCCTTCAAGCGGCCGTGACGTAAAATTCCTTCACCCAGCGATGTATGGAAGAGCTGCCGTGTCGAAAAATTTCGCCATGAATATTCTTCCATAGAATTTTACGCCGCAGCCGTTCTCGAAGCAGAATATTCAAGGCCAAATTTTTCGACACGGCCGCTCTTCAACACATCGCTGGGTGAAGAATTTTACTTCACAGCCGCTTGAAGGGTTAACAAAATTGTGTTGTTTTTATTTTTACATTCAGTTTTTCATGAAAGAAATGTAGAAATCGACTCTTACTAACTTTACTTTGCCGTTAAATTTTAGCAGTGCTATTTTTTCCCTCAATTTGTTTCACCATTAGCTATAAAAAAACAACAGTGTACTTAACGTGGACCTTTTTATTTTCTTAGATATGTCTGTTAAACTCCACTAATTTTTTGAAATGTTTTCTTCGTAACAGGGATGTATCTATCATGAATGAATAAGTCTTAAAGAACAAATCCTTAAAATGAACGGGTCAGTAGGATCTTTTAAAAATAAATGACCATTCTTTTGAGTGGTGAATTCTTTGGAACATAGTATTGATGCCCTTGTGATAAAATAGCATTAAAAAAAATTACTACAAGAATCATTTTCAAATTTTTAACTCTCAATCAATCGCAAATTTCCTTTTTCTCAACGTAATATATTCATTTTGAACCATTTTTACTTTCAGCTTTATTTATTATTTTTCTTTAACCACTGTAGTTCATTTGCATTTTTTCAATGTGTGCATTAGTAATATTTTGTGTTACTTGTTTAGGCTACTGACAAAATGTTTGGACTTTCCACTTCTGAACACACACACCTATTAATATCTTTCTCACTCTTTCTGTCACAAAAACTATTTCTAAAAATTACTTTTATCTCTTTTTTCTGGTGATCTTTTTGTCTACTAGCTATAACATTCCTATAACCTACTATCTATGTATGAATTTAACTTTATTTTTAACTAGCTTGTCGACTTCAAAGTCTCAATTTTACATTTAGTATCCTCCACTCGAACAAGCAAAGAAATTGGCAGTTGAAAGAACTAAAGAATACTACGAAAGAAATAAGATATACTACAATGCAAGATTTGTGGACAAAACTTTTAATACAAATGACACTGTCATATATGAAGAATTCAAATACCCTAATTCTCAAAAACTGTCTCAACCATTCAGTGGACCATATAAAATTCTTCAAAAAATTTCAGATGTTGATTACAAAATTAACAAACCGAATGCGCATACCAAAGAAAAAACACAAACAGTTCATATATCTAAACTGAGGAAATATAATGTACCAAGCAACTTTAAGCTATCTCACGAGTGAAATAATATTATTGTTCATCTTTGAGCTGAAAGAAGAAAGAATGTAGAGTACATAGGTTGAATTATGTAGAGAACTTACAAAAAGTATTGAGTATTACATAATTTCACCTCAAACTACAATGTCATTTTAGTGGTACTCTGTTTTTATTAGTAACTGTAGTGTTATTGTATATGTAAGGTGTATAATGTTACAACATTTCAGATTGAAGAAAAAAAAAAAGGAAAGAGGTTGCAGATAATTTCCCGTCTTCATTTTTTTCCCTTATTCAATCCTGTCGTATTCTTTGGGGGAGGGGGGAGAACCGCCGCTCGGTTCTTATTACGAATCTTGATTTTCGCAAGTTGCAGTGTTGTGGCGTGATAATCTACCACGTAGGAAGAGGACAGAGCTACATTCACAATATCTTTATTTTTACATAGAATATACCCGCAGGAACTTTTCTTAACTAACCCCACTGTTTAGTTGTGCTACGATTTTTATACAGGGAATACCATTGAAAGATTACAGATAATCATCCCTCGATCACGTGATCTCACGTGATGTATATAGGAGGAGCAGATTGCCATAACGAAATATTATTGGGTTTTGTACCGCAGACAGAGGCTGGCTTAAGTCTGGAGGGAAAAAAAGTGTCTGGTAGGTACTTTAAGGGAAAACACATCTGAGCCTAGAACATAACCATATATGGTATGAGAAGCATTTAAGTGTGTAATAAATAATGTCTGTGACTCATACGCACTGACATATAAGTGAACAGAACTTAATATGGAAAAAGGCCTAGCAAAGGATTTTTCATATATATATATATATATATATATATATATATATATATTATTTTAATTTTACTTTTGTACTGTGTCATCAATTGAACTTAAACAAATATTTCAACCTTAATATTTTCCTGTGCTGTTTTGTAAAACTTTTTACTTATTTTATTTTCTGAGTCAGGCTTGCAGTGATAATGACCCTCCTTGTCCAAGCTTGTATTTGGAGAGACTTGCATTTGAAGTTCACAAGACATATGAAGAGACAGTTTTGCAATTATTGTTGTCACCTTTAATTTTAAGTTCAGTTGATAATGTAGAAAGACCGGAATATGATTCTCATTTGAAGGATGGACACATGATTGTATCTTCTCTTCAGGTATTTTTGTTAGTTCTTTATGCTTTGGAAAAATGTTTTTTTATAAGTATGCAAAGGGAAATTTCATTTGTCTTCAATATATTGATACCTGAGGCTTTCCTAATTAAGTGGTTGCATATTTGTTTTTAACTGTTAAAAACCCAAAAGTGGTAAGACTGTTTCCGCTTAGTACAACCGGACATAAAAGATATCAAAATAAAACATGAAGGAAACCTTTTTCTTCAGCTATGTGTTGTCTAATTTGTGAAGAAATTTTCGGGAATGTATTGTTTGATATTTCTACGAAACAGATACATTAGATGGTATAAAAAGATGGAAAAAATATCTCATGGTTCTATTGAAAACTGGTTTGTGCCAGGCATGCTAGAGTAGTGGCCGATGCAGAAATTTTTTATGGGAAGGAACATTGAAGCAGTTCGAAGCAAAGGGATGTAAGTGGACATTTTCAAGTTTTGAGTAAAATGTGTTTAAAGATGTCCTTGGTAGGATTTCATTGAAAAGTTTTTCTAAATCATGCTGTATAACTGCACCAACCAGGGATACTAGTACTATTTCTTGCCCCAAGACAAAGGAGAGATTCACCTACTATTTGTACTGGTTGTCTCCAAATTTTTAATTTTGCAACTTACATCCCTTTGCTTCTCACTGCCTCAATTTATTTTTATTGCTTAACCCTTTCCTAAAACCAGATTTAAAAATCAGGTTTGAACAAGTCACATTTTGATGATCTTGAAAGGTTTGATGTCATTGGAAGGGAGGGAAAAGGAATAGAAATGTCTAAAAATAGATTTTGCACTTATTAAAAACAATGTGCATTAATCTACATTCAGTTAGTCATTGTAGATTTTTGTTCTTTTTTTTTAAGTGTGAAAGTTCCGTGGATATTTAGGAGTTTACTTAGGAGTTCAAGTCTCGACTTACGTGAGGGATGTATTCCAAAACCCCTCGCGTAAGTTGAAATTTAGCATTGTGGAAAAGGTTTTTTTCTTCTTTTCTTTCCAATGGGACTGTATAAGAGGCCTGTGGAAAAGGTTATGTGTACAAATTTTTTGTACAGGTACCTAATTATTTTAGACTCTTGTAAACACCGCTCAAACTGTTTTGAACTACTTTTTAACTGTACATACTACACATTGTCACACATAACTCTGAATGTTTACTATATATATAACAAAAGCCATTTTATATAACACAAAATACTGTTACAATGCACGAATCAATGATCAATGAGAAGAAGAGACCTAAAATAAAACCGTTCAGTAGGTACAGTAATAATAAAATGCTGCACTGTAAAAGTATTGTACAGTAGATAGAGTAATAATATTTATAACTTATTCTAATGTACTTTTAATACAGTTACTTCACCTTTTCTTTTAAAACATTTTTGTCTATGGTAACACCCCCTTTTCCTGAACTCTTTAATCCACAATAAAAGAGCAGCTTTCATTTTCATAATATTTACAACTTCAATATTAAAATTAAGGTCTGAACTTTTACGGATTACCTATTCCTGACTTTTATTTGATCGTATGGCAAATTTATCCATACCTGATTTCCATGCTACCTTCAACGTGATTTTTAGTTGTTAAAGCATATCCAGAATCTTGATCCTTTCTTTAATTGGCAGACAGAAACTTTCTTTTTCTTTTCATCTTCAAACTTTAGATGAAATATCATGCTTAGGTGCCATTATTTTTAATCAAATTTCATACTTAGAATGAAAAAAAGATTGAAAAATGCAGACTGGGTATTTATATACACTAACAAAGTGATATTTTGGCTAGTAGAGTATGGGAACTTCTGCTGCCTGTGATACTAAAGAGTAATAGTTCATTCGCCAAATCAATATTTAGTCGACAATAACGAATCCGATACTTACGCACCTTTGCCCCGATTTGTTTCGGGACATTTTTCATGTAGAGTACGAAAAATTCGTGTTGGCTCTTTTATTCATTATTCATGAAAAACTCACGTTAAAGCCATTTCTCCAAGTCAAATTGCATTGTAGTGTGAGTTGATTGTATATATATACACTCAGTGACCAAAAAACTAGAGACACCCATCTAATAACATGTTGGTGGACCTTTAGCTTTGATAACATCCGCTATTCTTCGTGGCATGGGCTCCACATGTCACTGACATTACTGCGGAGGAGTGTGGGCCCAACCGATATACACTCTATAACAAAAAAATCGACACCCCAAGAAGCAATGATCTGATTGCTTTGAAATTTTGCATGCATGAGTGTTTTGACCAGATATGCAAATGATTAAAATTTGGTGTCCAATGAATAAATAGTTTGATCTCCAGCACATCGAAACTGCGCATCCAGCAGATGTATATAAAGAGCAGTTCTTCTACAGTTGTTAAAACTTTCGGTTTGATTGCGATTCAGATTACTTTTCAACAACTTAAAAATGCCTTGCCGCATGGTTTGTGCTCATTAAACTGTCAGAGTTTAAAAGAGGTCATATCATTGAATTGAAAGAGGCCGGTTGGTCAAATCGGAGAATCGCTTGTCATTTGAGTCGAAGCGATGTGGTGACTCGAAGATGCTGGCAAGGATGGGTGGAAAATGGCGGAGTTCAGCATCAGGATGGTAGCGGTCGACTTAGGGTCACAACAGATTGTGATGACAGAGTGATTGTCCGATCAGCTGTCACAGTGCTTTCTTCATCTCTATGAACCATCAGACATTCAACCCAAACACCAGTGTCCATCATGACCATATACAGGTGATTGGGACAGCGTAATCTACGCTCGCGCCGACCGTTATGCCACCTACCACTGACGCCTACACACTGCCGAGCCAGATTACAATGGTGCATGGCTGGATCAGGTTGGAATGGTGCCGCCTGGGGACGTACAGTCTAGCGACGAATCCCGCTTCCAACTGTGTCATGACGATCATCGAATACGTGTTCGGAGACACCCTGGGCAGAGGGGTGATCCTGGTTTCACTTTTGCACGCCACACTGGCCCTTAACAAGGCATTATTGTCTGGGGTGCCATTTCCTTTGATAACTGGACCCCTTTGGTCACAATTAGAGGTACACTCACTTACTGTACAGTGGTACGTCGACAACATCCTAAGACCTGTTTTGCTGCCGTTCATTTTGCAGTACCCTCAGCTGGTTTTCAGCAGGACAATGCCGGATAACATACGGCACGTGTTGCAATGAACTGTCTGCAAGCTTGTCAAACTCTTCTGTGGCCTGCCAGATAGCCAGATCTCTTTCCCATCTAGCATGTCTGGGATATGATGGGATGGCAATTGCATCTGGCAAGGAATGCTGATAACCTCATTCGACAATTGGAGCGAATTTGGCCGAAAATACCGCAGAACACCCTCTGCGAGCTTTATTGGTGTTTGCCATGCCGTGCTTCAGCTTGTATCCAGGCTAGAGGCAGGTCAATACCTTATTGAACTAGTTACTGAAACTCTGACATAAATTATTTAACTGTTTAATAGAATATAATCATCTACTATTCTGTACATTGTCTTCTTAGCCACCAATTTTTGTCTCAATCGGATCACTCCTTCTTGGTGCATTGTTTTTTTTGTTATAGAGTGTACTTGCAGCTTGGTCAGAGTGGATGGTCCCACAAATGATCTCTATAGGATTTAAATCAGGGGACTGAGCAGACCAGAGAAGCAGGTGAAACTCTGATGTTCCTCGATCCACTGAGAGACCGTTCAAGCACGGTGGCAGGGTGCATTATCTTGCTGAAAGCGACCATCTCCATCAGGGAGCATTATAGCTATAAATGAGTGCATGTGATCAGCAACTATGCAGAGGTACTCGGTGCTGTTCATAGATGTGTCCACAGATATCAAAAGACCCAATGTAGACCAGGAAAACATTCCTCACGCTATTTTTCCACGCCATCAGCCTGAAGAGTTGTCATTTGGCAGGAGGAGTCAATGAACTCATGCTGTTTACGCCATACTCTGATCCTGCCATCTGCATGATGGAGCAGGAAACAGGATTCATCAGACCAAGTTACCTTTTTCCAGTCCTCAATTCCTGCATTCCTGGGCCCACAGGAAGCGTCACTGCCGGTAGATCTGTGAAACCAAAGGCACTCGTTCAGGTCTCCAGCTTCTAGAGCCCATCCTTTGCAACTAATGTCATGCTGTGTGTTGGGATATGTTTTGCAATGCACCTGCATTGAATGTCGTTGTAATTTGACATGTTTCTGTCCGTCGGTTGCTGTGGACGATGCATGCCGCTCGTCTTTCACCTCTACCGTTCACCAGCCTTTTATGACCTGAATTGTCCTTAGTGCTGTAAGTTTTTATGCTTAATTGCCACTCTCAAAACACCCAAGATATTGTTGGACATGAAAATCTTAAAAGCGTGGTCATTTCCGAAATGCTTGCACCGGCTCTTCTCGCACCAACAATCATGCCTCTTTCAAACTCGTTTAAATCTTTTGTCTTACCCATTGCACGTGGAAATTTCGTGCTAACTACATAGTCTGAAGCTAGGCCTTCCTCATATACCCACTTTTCTGTCGTGCCATTGCTCTACGTCACTGGCGGTTGGTTTACTTCTCCACCGGGGGTGTCTCTAATTTTTCGACCACTGAGTTTGTGTGTGTGTCCGTATGCATTTAACACATTTGTGTGTTTAAATGCGTTATAAACATGAATCAATAGAAGAATCTTTCATAACTTAACAAACTTTGGAAATAAAATATCAGCATCAGCAGAAGATAGATTAACATATAGAGTGGGGACATAAATATAAGTCAAAAATTCAAAAACAAATGCAGGGCTGTCATAAGCATACAGGCGTTTTCAGAAAGAGGGTGTGTGAGGTGTGCTATACTCCCATTTTCTTTTTAAAAGTTTCCAATTTTTTTTAATAATGTTAAAAAATAAATAAATAAAAGCTTTCAAAGTAATAAAAAAAAAAATAAATTAAAAGTAGCTAAGAAATGAAAATGACAAAAAGGTTTTGTTTTCTGTAAAGGTTAAAAAGAAAATGCAATCCTGAAATATTATATAGGAATGTCTGAGAATCTGTATTATTAAATGTATCTAGGGACTGTAAGAATGTATGTTTCAAACGTTTCTTTAAGAAAAACAATATTCAGTATATTGTGAAAACTAAAAACAAGCCTCTGTCTCAAAGAGTAAATAACTAAATAAATATAAGAATTTCATAGAGGTACTATGCATATATACTGTAGGCGGCGCTTAATGTGATGCACACTTTGGGACAAATACAGTCTAATAACAATAACCAAAAATAATCCAGAGCGCACACAATGCTGATTTTTTCAATTAAGATGAATTTATTCTTACAACTGCAAATTGAAACTACAATAACTCAACTAAACGCAGTTTTAAATTATAAATTACTAGATTAGCAGAATTGAATAGCTCTTTTTTTCCATCGATTCAACCATTAGTTTGATGCTACAAATTTCTTTTTTACCCTTTTAAAAGCAAGATCTGCTTATTGTTGCATTAACGAACCCTTTACTCGTGCATCTTTTTCCTTGACATTCATAAACCACAATTTCAAAGCAGATTCTACTTCACCATCTTCTCTAGCATGGTTTTGCTTGTTATTTAAATTTTCATTTAGCTTCATTTTGATTTCAATCTTGTCACAATTTTTTAGTAACTTACGAAGTAATGGCTGAGAAATGTTTACTTCTTCTACAGCATTTCTTTGACTCGGCATTTTTTTTCCATGGCTAAAATGTTTGACCGTTTAGAGTGAAGTTTTTAGTGTAACTGAGCAGGGAGAAAAATTCTGCTTTACCGATAAAAAGGGAACTTGTTTTCTGGAAGCTACTTCTCATGGTTTGCCTTTGTATTTCTTTTGATTGGGGAGCAAAAAGAGGGAAAATATTAAAAGTTTATAAAAAGGTGATAACAATAAACGAAGACACTCTGATTGCAATATCCAACTTTTTAAGGGGAGTCAGTACCCTAAATACTTTAAAAATTTGATTTCTTGATTTTTTTATATGTTTTGAAACTCCATTTCAATACCTTTTTAATGATACAAATTTCTTGATCGTGCTCATATTAGAAGTAGGTTAAAATAAGCTTTAAAAAAATTGAAACGCATGTTGATAAGGTATGATTTTCCCCTTTAAATTGCAATATCTTGAAATGGTATTTTTGAAACTAAATGTTCCTTTCTCTCAGAAACTAAATTGTGCTAGGCTTTGAAATTTTTGCCACCTATTCCATATATCTAATTGCATATACTGAAGTAAAATATTTCTCATATTCTAAAAATATTTTTTTATAGAGCTGATTTTGTGTTACAAAATGGCATTTATTGAAAAAAAATACAGTGACTTATGCATTTGAATTTAAAAAAAAAAAAAACTAAGCTTCCTTTCTGTAAAATGTTACTGTAGTATAGAGAAAACAGTATACTTAAGGTACAGAAAAAATTTCATTAATGTATCTTAAATAGATTTTCAGAAAAAGGTACATGAACCTGTGCAAATTAACATTGACAGTATTGGGGGTACTGACTCCCCTTAAACATGTTTTAATATACAAATGTTCCGTGTTTTCATGATTCTGATGTCATTAAACGAGTGATAAAATTAACCGTGATCACATTAAGCGGCGCCTACTGCCTTTTTAATTAAAAAAAATAATCAAGTTGGCACTTTAAAAATTACAGTAAGTGGGGAAAAATACATGGTCCGCTGAAATGTTTCAAAATGAACTAAAAGTTAAAACACAGGAAAAGACAAAGATTTAAAATGTTGTATTGAAAAGCACCACCTGTAGTTTTCAGTGTTTAATCTATAACGAGCTGATGTATGCATCACATGACTTCCTTTTACTCCAACTTAATGTCATTTCCCCGTTACTAGCAATTTTAATGTGATTCAAT
The DNA here is from genome assembly GCF_026930045.1 of Uloborus diversus. NCBI lineage: Eukaryota > Metazoa > Arthropoda > Arachnida > Araneae > Uloboridae > Uloborus > Uloborus diversus. The sequence continues at coordinate 204,323,910 of NC_072733.1, read as the reverse complement.
AGTTTACTCTCTAAATTTCACCAACAGTGGCCAAATTGAAACAGATTTAAAATAAAATAAAAAATCGCCAAATTTGTCGCCAAGTTGGCGACAAAACTTGGCGACCAAAAGACTGCTGATATATTGCCAAGTGTCCGATAAATTATAACACCACTTAAGTTTACATCGAAATTATCAATGGTTTCCCACCAAAATGGGCCAAAAGACCCCTTTAAAAACACCCAAATGCAACCAAAAGGGGAGGTTCACAACTAGACCCCACTAGGAGTCTACATACTAAATTTGAACTTTCTAGGACATGCCGTTTTTGAGTTATGTGACATACATACGCACGTACGTATATACGCACATATATACATACGTACATACAGACGTCTTAAGAAAATTCGTTGTAATTTACTTGGGAATTGTCATTACGGATATTTGGAGTGTCTATATATTCTTAGGCACTTATCCACGTCTGGTTGAGTCGAAAAAAACTGAATATTCATTCAGATGTGAGTAAAATGGAAATTGAGGTCTATTTTTGACTGAAAATTTTTTCACGAATACAATTCTTCCTTTTTTGTAAAAGGAAATAAAAAGAAAACAAAACAAACCTTTATTGCCTTTAACATGACATTAAAAGCTAAAACATAACCTAAAGTATCATTGCAAAATATCAATTCATTCCGAATTTTGTTTCATGGGTCTTAGGCACTTCGTATTTCAAAAAATTAAAAGTATTGGAGAGGATGTAAAAAAAATTCACTCTAGAAAATCAGAACGGTCAATTACTTTTGTAACAGAAAAAGTGGGTTTTCCCCACGAAAAATTTAGTGTATCTGTTTCTTTTTTTAAAATTTTGTTCACTGAATTATTAGTTAAATAATTTGATGTTCTTTAGATCATTAGTATGAACTTTTTTAATTGGTAAAGAAAGTATAGTTTTGTCATGTGTATTTCTTGAATATATACTTGCTTTCTTTCTTAAGATAATGTGAAAAATCTTTGAATAAAAACTATAAATATTGGTTGATCTCTTATTAATTTTAAAATATGCAGTGGTTCATTATCAGAAGCAATATTTTGATTGAAATTTATATGTTTGGCTTTCCTATGTGAAATGACATAGTTAAACAACATTATTTGCTTTCATGGTAATGGGTTGTTTTTCATGTTTCTCATGGTTTTTTATTTTACTTTTTTGTTTCATAGGTTAGAGGTCATGCAATGTTTTCTGGTGTTGACAGACCATATGACAGTGAAACTTTAGAATATGCTTGGCTTGTAGAAGTTCTAGTTGGAGATGTTACCGGAAGATTAAGTGTGCCTCAGGTATGCTATATAATTTGCTTTTCCAGAAAATATTCTTTTTTGGGGGAAGCTGTACATGTTTGAACAATTTCAAATTTAAAAAACTGTTAAAGCGTAGTTTTATAAAACATATTTTAGTCCTAAGATTTTACCCTCCATAAGTGACTTTATTATAAATAAATCTCAACAACTGTTTACATTTGCATTCTTGAATTAATTTCAATAAGTGCATAAATAATATTTTTTTTTAATATCTAAGTTTTTTTTTAGGATAATAACATAAAAGCTTGTGAATTGTTTTTCTTCTTTCTGTATTTGTCTGTTTAATATTGTACAATGTCTATTTAATCATGTGATGTGGTACCCTCCCAGATGTACCACATTGTTACAGGGTTAGAGTTATTTGCATTTCAAGTTCAGCAGGCTGACTGTGAATTTGAACCTCCCCATGCTTTCAAAATGTGTCAACATGATGTGCCTCAGTCATTGTGCTCACATTCAACTGCACTTCTGTCTTGTCCAAGTCCAGATGATATAAAATATAGAATGACCAGGCTGTCTATTGATTCTTTGGATATTTGTGTTGTTGAAAGCTGTACTGCCCTTGAAATCCAGGTACTAGTTGTGATATTTACTTTTGTCAATGTGGAGTTTATATGTAGTGAACTTTGGGACGTGCACAGGGGGGGGGGGGGGAGTGTCACCTTTTGGCCTGGGCCCAAGCCTGAAGGGGGCCTGAAATTTTCAAAAAAAGGGGGAAGAGGGGTGAAATCTATGTAGGACATAATGGTAAGCAATATGAAGGGGGGCTTGTAAGTCATTTGTGATGCACCACAAAATTTCTGTGCATGCCCCTGAGTGAATTTCTAGTTAAAGCTATTCTTTTATATTTAATTCCAAATGTATTGTGCTTTAAACAAACAAAGGTATTAAATTGTACGCATATGATACTGAGCTTTTAAATCAATTGATGCTTTTTTGCGATAAATGTCAAAATCCTTATCCACTGTTTATCTCTAAGCCACCATGTATTTTAGAAAATGAAATATTTTTTATTTATAAGCTTTATTTAAAATTAACACTTTCAGTTTTTTTATCACTTTCATACATTTTGTCTATAGTTACAAAGATTTATAAAAAAATATAAAACTTTCTGTTAAATTAAATTAAGAAAATTATATGAACCATTATTTACCATTCTACCCTACATTACCCAGCATGCCAGAAAAAAGTAAGATTGATCAGCATGCCAGAAATTCGAATTTTCTGGCTTCTTTTCAAAAGAAAAAAAAAAGTAAAATTTATTTATTTAGTCAAAAATACAAATATGAAATTTAAACAGGAAGCGAGATAAAACTAATATTTGTTTGTTATTAATAGAAGTCATTTATTGTATAGATTTAATTATATATGTATTCCAAGAAAATGGTTGCCTATGAAGGGGTCATAGCAATTGTGATTAATTTTTGCTATATTTTGTTATATATTAGTTTAAATTTTTACTAGAAAGATTTTTTTTTTTAATCATTGAATAGCTGCGTTAAATTCTTTATGTAGAATATTTTAATTCTGGGACTATAAATGTTTGCTTCATTTCAATTTATTATTTTATAAAATTATTCTTAATCAATGATTTTTCTTATCAGAATAATAAGAATATTTTTGTTAATAAATATTTTAACAAAATTAATCCGTTTATCAGTAAAATAAGATAACATATATAAATCACACTATTTTTATGCTAAATATGTGTTTGTTACATTAAATTAAAAATATTTTTCTAGCCTCCTTTTTTTCGGTATGCCAGAAAAGACCATACAAGGGTTATTGAAAACATGGTGAACCTCTAATTTTAATGTGGGGTAATGCAATATATTTTTTGCAGAATCATATGCAACATTTTATACATATTCTTGTTGTTGTGCTTCCCACATCCTTGCAAAACGTTGATTACAATGATTTGTATGCAATTAAAAAACATTCTTAAAGACATTTTCCTCTTTAGATTTATCCCTTGCGTTTGGCAACGTGCAATCTTCATGGAGGGGACATAGTGTCTGGTTTAAGCATACTTCTTCAACATATACAGTTCAAACAATATGCAAAAATTAGTTCGAATCTGGTATGTTCATCAGCATACAGTATAGTTAATCATGGTCAAAATTTACAACAAAGTTCAACAGAGGTATGGCTTGAAGTTGGAGGGTTTAGTTTTGGGCCTGTTCATGTGGATGCTGCATCTTCACTTATGAATAAAGATGAAGGTCTTCAGCAAGAGAAATTTTTGAAAACTCATGATGCTAAGAAGAAAAAACTTTGGTTTTTATGGCCCAGTAGTGTTTTGCCGGAGAGTCATTTAGTCTGTGGCAAATGTGGATGTGTTGGAGGATGTACTTTTTTTGGAAGTAATAGAAATGGAGTTCATTTTTTTGCTGTAACAAATCACTTTGAAGATATTGGACCAGTGTCAGCTAAGTGCCATATTAGTTCTGAAAATTATGTAGGTTATGGTGAGAGTATATTGCATAAAGGACAATTTGTATTTGATATTCCAGACAACCTCCAAGTACATGGCTCTCATTATAGTCCATGTCATTCTGAAAAATCATTTAATGCTACTGAAAATACCAGTGCTCATGCTATCAATAAAATTCATGAAAATGCTGCATTTAAAGTGTTAGATAATGATTCTCTTTATATACCAAAAGGACAAGGTGCCTTCTCAGAGAGTTGTTTGGATGAAAAAGTTACGTTTTTATGTCAAAGCAAATCACATTTGGAAACTTGTACAGAAAATAAGCATACCTGTGAAACAAATCTGCCTGTTTTTGTGAGGGAGCCAAGAGCTACTCATGTTATAAAAAGGCAATTTAGTAGTCCAACTCACATGTCAATGCCATCTAGTTCTTCTGTTTTGTCTTCTCTGCAAATTTCTATGGCCCAATCAGCTCCTATACCAGGAAAACATGAAAGGAAGTTTCACATGAAAAATGAAGAATGGAAAAATGCCTTTGATACTTGCATTAGTCATGCTTCGTTAATCAAAGAAGGAAATATTAGTCCTGGATTGCCGCAAAATCGATACAGCTCTCGGGTTTCACTCAACATGGGCCTAAATGGCAGAGGTGAAAATAGTGGCTCTCGAAATTCCCTGGCTAGCATTGCTGCTCGAAGCTTTTCTCCCAGATCAGTTAGAAGAGCCGCATCCACAGAGTCGACTCATTCAACTGAGAGTTTTTTCTCTGCTGATGAAGATGCCATGTCATCTGTGGAAACTACTGATACTACCTCTGATGAAACTCAGGTTGAGGAAGAAAAAAGACATATTTTGAAAAATGGCACAAATTCTGTTGATAGAAAAGTTTCTACAGCTAGGAGATCCCTTCATGACATAGAAGAAACTCCTTCACAGCAATCAAGTGACAGTGAATTGCACATTACTACCTTACAACGAACACCATCTTGTAGCAATCATCATGAACCATCAGATACTAATTCTATTTCAAGCACATCGTTTTTATCTGCAATGTCATCTCAAGAAGATATAGCTTTAGTAGATCTTCATAACCAGATGGATAAACCAATCATTGAGTCTCCATTATTAATGTCTTGTTATATGGCACATTTGACACAATTGCAATGTAAAAATTGGTTTCAACGTCCACCTTTACCACACTTAATGCATCCATTAGAAGCATATCATTCTGGGTCTTTTAAAGAATTTACTTTTCACAAAGCTCATTCGGTATGGAAACCTAAATTTTTGCCATTAACAGAAGGTTTTACTTCAATACACATGGTAGACAAAAGTAAACTAGCTTGTTATCATCAAAAGTTTTGTCACATGCAGAAATCTATTTCAACTCATTCTGATGAAGAGTTTCAACCAGGATCCTTTCATCAAGATATCAAAAAAGGTATGCTTTGATTTTATTTGCTTCAAAAGTATAGTTATTATTTTTTAATTTTCTTATCTATACTTTTAGAGTATAATTTAAATGCTATAATATGCTTAAAAGCAAACATATTCATATGCTATGGTTTTTATGTAGTAGGGTTTGTATGTAAATAAGTGCTCATAAAATTCTCAGAATGTGTTAGTCCCCTTCTGCAAGTTCTTCTATTAGCAGCTATTTTTGAAATGTGGGAGAATATATAAAAATAATGAAAATAAATTAAATGGTTAGTTTTTATGATTAGATTACCACTATTCTTTAGTAATATCCCTTATTTAACTAATAACATTTAAATTATGTTAAGGAATTCGGTTTATGAATTTCCAAAACAAGTTTTTTTTTCCAATTGAGCCTTGTAGACAGGTGCCGAATCACACTTTCAGATGAATGTTGGCATGAGATGCTGTTGTCCAAATGATATAAAACTTTCTTTATAATTGTTTTGACATGAAAGGAAAAATATAAGAGGGAGTGCGACTTGAAAACTTGACTTTCATGTTTTTTTGCGACACTAAATATATACTGTAAACTCTTGAGTAAATGTGGTCAGATTCTCCTTGGTTCAGATTATACACGTGTCTTTTCACAATAATTTTTTTTTTCAACGATCATTAAATGTTCTTTTAACATATGATTGTGTTATTGTTCATTTTCAGCTTTTAGATATGTATATTTTTATATTCAATGTTAGTAGATGCAATGTAGCAATGTTTTTAGCTGTAATTTAAACCTATGTATGAGTGTTCATATTTTTTAGAACTTATGTACAGTAGTATCGATTCTTACCTATTCGGATAATCCGCAGTTATCGTGCCACCCTATTCTGCGGATAATTGGGAGTTTGTATAAATTTCACTGCAATATTTCAGAAATTTATTTTATACTGTGCAATTTTCTGTATCATAATTCTAACCCCCGCAACATGTATATATTGAGTCAATTAAAAAATCCTTGCACTTTCTTGTCTCTAGACAGCAGTGAAATCTATCTATTAGGTAACACTAATTTGATAGTGACAGATTTTGTTTGAAAGGTAACATGTCAGGCTACCTGTTTATGAACACATTTAAGTAGATTGCCAGTAGTGTAAAAAGTTACAATAATTTAAACATGAGTGAAATTTCTGAAAAAATACGATTTGTGATGCTTTTTTACTTCAAAAAAGGTACAAATGCTCCAAAAACGTACCAAAAAATTTATGAAGTGTTCAGTGAGAATGCTGTGAGTAAGCGCCGGACTCAAGTGGTTTGCTGGATTTCGTTTTGGAAATTTCAGTGTCAAAGATGCTCCTCGGTCTGGTCGGCCAGTCACTGAAAAAGCCGATGAAATTTTTCATCTCTGGTTGAGCAGAACCGACACGCAAACTGTCAGGAGATATTGGAAGCACTTAAAATTGACCACGTAACAGTTTGGAATCATCTGAAATGAAGAGGCTACTCAAGAAGCTCAATATTCACTTGGTCAAAAATCACTTGGTCAAGTTTTTTGCTGGTAAACCACAGAAATTTTACACTGACCGAATTATGAAGCTACCCGAAAAATGGCAAAGTGTCATCAATAATAATGGTCAATGTGTATTAGATTAAAATTGATTTTCAATCAAAGAAATAGTGTTCAAAAAATTCCTCCTATATTATTCCTTCCCCCTGCTTTTTGTATTGTTTACTGTTTATTGCCATTATATATATATATATATATATATATATATATATATATATATATATATATATATATATATATATATATATATATATATATACAGGGTGGTTATAAATAAAGTTACCCTGTTTAGACCCCTTTAGTAACTGTTCTACACATCAGATTGCGATGAAACTTGTGGAATATAGATTATATAGACCATGGGGAGCAGGATTATACAATAAAAAAAAAGTTCAAAAATCGACAATAGGGGAAGCTCTACACACGTAAAACATCTGGTAACAACCACCGATGCATTATGCAAATTAAATGAGCTATAAAAAGGCAGAAGTTCACTCATCTTCATCACGATGACTTTGGAAAAGAAAGAGCGAGCCTTACTGATCAAGGTCTTCTATCAGAAGGATAGTAATCTTCCTGCCGCACTGCGTGAGTATGGAAGATTGAAAGGCATACGGAAAGGGCCTATGTCAAGGCAATCCTTGAAAAAGATTGGCTCTATGGCGAAAGCATACGGACGGTGCCTGAATTAAAGGATAGCAAGGAGCCATGTGCATGCTATTGATAGGGCAACCCTCCGTGCAACTATGGCTCACGCTATAACACGTTTTGAACACGTGATTGACGCAGATGGAATGCACATTGACCCAATCCTGTAAATAAAATCGATTTTGTGACACTGTCTCCGTTTTATTTGATACATGTCCCCTTTTCTGCCCTGGTGGTAGATTTTTGAACAATTTTTTTTATTGTATAATCCTGCTCCCCATGGTCTATATAATCTATATTCCAAGTTTCATCGAAATCTGATGTGTAAAACGGTCACTAAAGGGGTCTAAACAGGGTATCTTTAATTATATGTATGTATATATATATATTAGCTACCGTTGTTCGTTGTCTGTGTGTATGTATACATATATATATATACATCCAGGGTGTTCCGTTTTAACCTGCAAGAACTTTATTTTCGCAACCATTAGTCCCAGATGTATACTTCCAATTGCAAAAATGTTCAAAATCTTATGCAGAGTTAAGATATTGAAAGTTTGAAGTAAAAATAAAAATAAGCCAAAAAATACAAAATTTAACTTTTTAACGGACCCCAGGTCCTTTAACTTATATTTAAGAAATTGAAAAATAATTCCAACACAAAAAGTTTGAAATTAGTATGACCAAGAGATATGAAATGCAGCGTTTTGTGACTTACACCACTTTTCACTCGCCGTCAATAACATCTTTTGGGAGGAAATATAGCAGTTAATAAGTGTTTAAAATTATATGTGTGCATAGAGTGTGGTTTTTCAAAATCTTCAAGGTTTTGTAGCGTGCTTTTGCGTATCACCACATAACATTTGCATTTATTTTTGAATAGCAATGAAAAATATAAGTACCTTCTTTTTCTTACTTTGATGACCTGTCATTCTTCTGAAAGGGCGTTAAGTTCCAATCTCATCTTCTGTACGGACCCTTAAAACTTTGAACTTTAATATCAAGAGGGGACCTAGGGCCCATATAAAAAGTTAAATTTTGTATTTTTTGATGCATTTTTTTTTGCTTCAAACTTTCAATATCTTAACTCTGCATCTGATTTTGAACACTTTTGCAATTGGAAGTATACATCTAGGACTAACAGTTGCAAAAATAAAGGTCTTGCACGTTAAAACGGAACACCCTGTATGTATACATTATATATATATATAGTTATATATAAAATTAAGCAAACAGAATTACAAATATTAAACAAATTATAAATAACAAATGATGATAAAAAGGAAAAATGCAAACAGCTATTAAGTAGGAATAGAAAAAGAGTGAATCCAGAGCTCATCAGCCGTGGAGGATTCATTAATTATGGTCAAAAGACCAAAATTTTAACTATAAACTAGAAGAGAATGCTTAAGCTCCAGTACATGTAATATAGAGTAACAATGGGCAAACGCACCACTAGCTAAGCTAAAAACAATAAACTAGAGCTCAAACCTAAAACTAAAAGCAGGGGGTTTCGCCTCGACTAATTAGGAAAACAAGTTCCGATAATTAGCCTTCCACTTTTCCCGTGGAAGGCTAATTATCGGAACTTGTAACCAATAACCTTAGTGAAGAATTTATTTTCCTTCTTCTTAAAACAAACAAGCATAACATCAACCACAAAACGCTGTTTCTGCTGAGTGGGCACATCAAATGTACAGGGTGCGGCAAAAAAAAAAAAAAAAAAGCAAGCAATTTTCCATGAAACTTTATTAAAAATGAATAAATTAACAAAACACAAAAAAATAATAATATGCGTAGACCTTTAGCAATCAATAAATTTAATTGTTTTCAAACTAGCAGCCTTTTGCAGTAATACAGAGATGCAACTGCTTATTGAATTTTTCATTCAAGGGCCACAAGTCCTTTAATCAATCCTATTCCCTATAAAGCAATTGGTTTAGAGAGTTCAAACTTACGTGTAGTTTAGGGTAGACCTTCGACTCCTAAAAGGCCATACAGTAATAAATGGGATTGAGGTCTAACGAGTAGAGCGTCCACTCACAAAGATGATATCTTGTCAAAAAACAATGCACTTTGCACCACTCTTATCTTTTTTGGCCATATGAATAGGTGTGGATCAAGAAAAATGTCTAGTTTACATTGCTGAAGTGCTCTTAGGCCCACAGAAGTACAATAAATTCTAAAATGTCCTTCTGGTTCACTTTTTGATTCATTTTACGGCCCTCATTACAAAAAACTAGAGATTTTTTTTCGCTTGTGCTGATTCCATCACAGACCAAGCCTGACTTCGAATTTTTGCGATATTTAAAATTTTTTGAGGTGCTTGGCTACAGACCAATTCTTATTATTCTGGGGGATATGAGCTGGTTGAATACTATCTCTTTTAGCGCGGCCTTGCGGCCCGTCTCAAACATTTTTGGCATTTTTGGAGTCGTACAAATGCCTTAACTTTTTGGAACTCGTAAAACTTCTGTTGGAGCTGTTTTTTCCCTCAGTTGCACTTATCGATCACAAATTCTCATCTTAGCGAACAACTGCTCTCGTGGAAACCCAAGGATTTCATTGAATTCACTTTTGGATGACCTGACAATTAATACAAATGTTCATTGTTCATTTTGTCAACTTTCCGGACATCGACTATCATTTCCAAGCCACTCGAAACGACATACGGTTTCAAATACTGTTTGCCGGGGCAAAACAAGCAAACGAACTGTTGTTATACTTGGTTAAACAACTTAAAATAGCAGGTATTTTATTTAAAATTGTAAAAAAACCGAAAAACAATACATAAACTAGGAAATATATTGTAAACTATTTTCTAATCAAGTGAGAGACAAAAATAAATTAGGCATTTATTGAAATGAAATTACTTTACTTTCATTCGATGATGCAATTTTTGTCCGATTTTTTTTTTTTTTTTTTTTTGCCGCACCCTGTATACTGCTATGCTAAGCAAAAAAGTGGAATTTGAAGTTGGGCTCAAGCTGAGATTTTGTCTTTTAAAGTTTGGCTCTTCCATATATTTGATTTAGATTTCTTTTTTTTTTTTTTTTTATAAGTTCTTGATCAAATGACCCTAAAACATTTTATTTATTATGTAAAATACGAAACAGAGAACAACTTGGTTCTTATAACTCAGTTTTGTTCAAAAGTGCTGATATGATTACTTTTACTACTGTGCTTAACACGGTTATATGAATAAACTGAAACTCCAGTTTAAGTTTTGGTTTAGCTTAAGAAAAAACAATTTAGTTTTGATTTGGACTTAGACTGGGTTGGAAAAAATCAAAACTCAATAGCTTTTATTTTCAGACAGTAACATTGTATTCTTTTTTTTTCCAAAAAAAAAATACACATATCATGTTTGAAAGTCGAAAATTTCAATTAGTATTTCAAGTTTCAAACGCAAACTAAAATATAAAATGTAATTTTAATGATTAGACACACATTACCAAATATTAATGGTTGAATAACGACTGGACTTATTTCTGGTGTTTGACTATGAAAGCTCTCAGTTATAAAACAAAAAGGTTTTTTTTTCCTAATTAATCTTACCTTTATGTGTATTTCTGTTAAGCAGAAAAAGAAGATGTGTGGATAGCATATATTTTTTAATGCTTAACCCTTCATATGTTCCAAGAAACACAGAGCTATTAAGAAACCCGAATTTTATTCATAAAAAATCAAAATTTCCATTTTTTCCAAATTTTCCCGAAAAAAAAACGGTAAAAAACCGTTTTTTTTACACCACTTCAAAATTTCCGGAAATTTTACATCTCTAGTCACGGGATGCTCGGCAGAAGTGATAACTTTCATAGGATTGAATTATTATCATTATTTAATCCTATGAAAGTAACAATTGGCTTATGGTAGCTATAATAAGCAACAACATTTTTGCATTGTATGTTTTCTAAAAATCTTGCAAAGACTGCATCAAGTACAATTCCGAACTCTTTCATTGAGACATTCCACTATACACATTTCACCAATATCATGTTGTGTAGTCGTATTAAAGCTTGTAGCATTATTAACATGTAATCTAGATTTGGAGTGACAATATTTATGCAATCAAATAAACTGCTACACCTCCTGCTCTTATATTTTGACGCTTTGATTGCATAATACGTTTATATATTTCTAGTCTGAATGGCTTCATTAATGATAGTTTCATTCTTTTATCTTTTCGTTTCTTCTCATTTTTTTGTTACTTTATCTGAATTTCTTTTAACTTTTTTTGCACAGAATATCTGACTTTCAGGAGAAATATTAAAAGAGGTCATACGTTTAATGAAATGATTTCCTAAAAAAGTATTGAAGAATCATTTTTAAAATATAAGATACTAAACCAATAACAAAAAGAATTCCCAAGGTTGCACTGTAACTATAATTGTCAAAGGAAATATTTTCTATTATTTCTATTTGATATTTCTCTGATATTTTTAATGGACAAAAAGTCTTATAAATATAATAATTGTTATTCTTTCATTTTGCAGATGATTGTATGACTGATAATTATTGCAGTAAAAATGCTTCCAAAATAATTTTAGTTATCAAATTAAGTGGTGATGTCCATTTTATGATATCTCCTCTACTAATTGAAAGTTTCAGGAGGTAAATACTTCCATTTAACTATTATAAAATTTAATTTATAGTTTTGTAATACTAAAACATTGCTTTCTCTCTAGCTTTATTGATACAATAACTCCAACACTGGCTCAGCTTCATCCACTAACAATTGTAAATCATTTGCATGTGATGTGTTCACATGAAGTTCAACAGAACAATCAATTGAAAAAGGAGAAAGTTTTACAGTTAAGTCAACTGCGTGCTCAAATTTTAGAAAAGTATAAGAAGAAAAACTTTAGTATTTTGGACGGAAATTCAAGTGATAGTACTGACAATCTGGGAAGTAATTATGAAGAAACTCGTACAAAACATACTAGGGCATTGATTAAAATATCAAAAGTAAGTAATTGTTTACATTAAATAATCAACATAGTGATTTTTGTTTATCCTTTCTCTCTTGTCTTTTTTTCCCCCTTTACTTTTCTGTATTTTTCTGCATCATAGTTTTCTGTGTTTTTTGTAGTGGCATAAATCCAGCTAGTTTTAACATCACAGTTAAGGAGAAAAGTACACTGTATAATCCATGGTGGTGTATACACAGTCGGCTCTGTTTATAATGTATTATCAAAGGCCTGAAAAATTTGATATTATATAACCAAAGTATATTATACACAGTGATCAATAAATTTCATGGGCAAGAGAAAAGGAAATATTAGAAAATGTAATAGCAGAGATTTTAAACATAAATTTTAAGAGTTTCTCAAATAAAATAGGAAAAAATAAACAGAACATCTTACTGCACTAACATGTACATTTTTTTAGAAAAACAATCTTACAGTAGTGTGAGAATTAATATGAACACAAATGAAAAAACGCATTTATCGTTTATATATTTCTTTACTCAAAAAAATATTACATATTTATTATTTTAATATGAAATGTGTCCTCCCTTGACCTTAATATTATCTTGAACATGTTTTAGCTTGGAATCAACAAGTTTCTTACAGTTTTCTGATATTTGCTCAAAACCATATCTGGATAACAGCTTCTATCAATTTTGTTTGTGAGGTGCAATCAATTTTGCAAAGCCTAGCTTTCACTATAGCCCACAAATTTTCTATAGGATTAATATTCGGTGAATTTCCTGGCCATTCTAGGCATGAATTTTTTTTTTCTCCTTGAAAAATTTCCGTTTGATCTTGGACACGTGACACGGAGCCAAGTCTTGCTGAAAAATTGCTTCATTGCTTACATCAACTTTTTTGAGTTCCACTTTCAATCTCTGGTCAAACAAGTCTCTATATTTTTGGGAGTTCATCATACCTTCGATTGGCACAAGGCATCCGGTACCTTTATAAGAAAAACAGCCACAAAACATCTTCTTTGACGGATGTTTAACTGTTTGATCAACATGTGCGGCTGTAAGTTTTTCGTTGGCACTTCTTCTGACGTAACGAGATCACTGCCCTTGCACCAAAAAATGGCTCCTCGTCTGAAAATAAAACTTTCCTCCAATCGTCAACAGTCCAGCTAACATTTTTTTGCCTTTCGTCATAGCAGCTGTCAGTAACTGGTCTTTTGAGGCCTAATTGATATTCTTCCACCTTCAATAAGACGTTTTCTTACGGTTGAATCGTGAACAACAACTCCAGCGTGTGCTAAATCTTGCTGAAGTTCCTGGCTGGTTTTCCTAGGGTTTAATTTACTTTTCCTTATCAAAAAAGCTTCATCCCTTGCTGTTCATTTTCTTTTTCTCCCACATTTTCTTTTTCTGTTCACCTTAGTCGTCGCATTTTACCTCTTTTTGATTTAAAATTTTATTGATAGCTCCCAAACTCACATTACACTCCTTGGCAATGTCTTTGAGTCATGGATGTGCGTTCATGCAAAGTAACGATCTTAGTTCGCTTTTTTGGAGTAATATCCATTTTCAAAAGCAAGTTATAATGCGTCTGTGCTGATTAACGTCACAAAAACCAATATTTTGCAAAAAAAAGCACGGCGTCCGTAACGTGATGTGTCGTACCAATAACTGACTGACACATTGACAAAACAAAATGGCGGCTGTATTGACTTAAAAGTGTTGCCAATTACGAGACAAAAACAAAAATGTGTAATTTTTATCGTGTTTACATTAATTCGCACACTACTGCATTTTTGTTGCTTTCTTGGATTAGATGACTTGCATTTTCAGTATATATAAATGAGATGCAGAGTCTGAATAGTTGGTATTGAATTTAACCAAGTTTGTTAAAGTTTTTGTTACACTCCATATCATAGTTATTTTTGACAAATCCTTTTCACTTTCATCTTCATTATCATCACATTCATTATCTTCATTGCTTGATCCAGAAACTGACATGTTGTCAGTTTCATTATCAGTTGGTTCTTGGGAGGTCGTCAGATCATCATCCACAATCGCGTATGAATCAATGTTATGTTGAGGATTAATTTCTTGGACACTTCGTATTCAACAACATTTTATTAATGGTATGTTTTGTTTTTGTTCATCATCATTTATTGTATCCGCAAAGAGACCTACCTGCCTGAGGAAAACAATTTTTAAGTATCAGGTGTGACACATTGCCAGGATTTATTTAGCTTTCTTATTGCATCTAAAACACAAAAGAAATTTTTTTCTTATATTCTAAAGCCATAATGTGTTACTGACTAAAATATTTTCTGAAATGAAACTTTAGACTTCGAGTAACACTCCCTGGCTGGCAAGTCAACTTTTTTCAGTTGAATTTGGTGGAAGAAACAGCAGTTCAGTTTAATTTAAATGTCAACTGATGGATGTGTATTGCTGTTGTCCAAAATTAGGCTTATTTTTCTTTTCTTTCTTGAACAGTTCCTTATCTTAAAATCAAAGCTCTTAACAGAATATCTCTGACTCCTTCCGTGCTTTCTCTCTAACAGCATATGGAACCAGCAGTTGTTTTATATCCTTAAAACATTTGTTGTTGTTGTTGTTACTTAATGCCGCTCAAGAATCCAAGCCCAAATAGCAATGCTAGTCGATTTTATGGCATACGGGTACGGCTTCCGTGTAATCGAGCTCCTAATTCTAGGTGGAAGTCCGATTTGACTCAGATAACACAATAGATGGCAGCACCATCTATAGATAGTTTGATAATTATAATTTGGTGTGAAGTCCGACTACCACGGTACACATATGCCATGAGGACCCGTTTATGGGGTAGACAACTGTTCACGGCATAACAACATATTCACACATTTTTGCTTTGTGAGTTATTGAAGGAATTTTCAATTTTGGAAAACTTTGAAGTGGTGCAGTTGGACTGAAAGCTTCCTAATACAGTAGAATACCTTTATAACGCCGACCTATATAACGCAATTCTCTATAAACCACACAACTTTACAGAATTAGACAATAGGTTTTGAACTTTAAAAAATCCCTCTGTTTTTCTTTGCAAACATAAAAATTGTTAGTCAAATTAAATTTTGAAGCAGTTTTTCATCTTTCTATCTTAATTCAAAGCTTTTAAATGAAAATTAGTACTCATAGTAAACAGAAAAACCCAGATAGCTCTTAAAAATGCAGCTGTTATGCAAACCATGAAGCTAGCAGAAGTGCAGGATAATTCACTTCCTTTTGATTGTGAAACATATTTATTTGTGAATGACTAATTGTAATATTATTGCTTCAATACACACTGCAGTTCTGAAGTGCAAATATATAGATATATTCTGAATATTAGTTTCAAATTTGTGAAATGATCTATATAATGCAAAAACCTGTCTAACGCAAAAGCTCCGGTCCCAAGGTGTGCGTTATAATGGTCTTCTACTGTATAATGCTGTTCTTCAGTAGAAATGGTTTATAGGAAATGATGATAGTTATAGATCCTCAAGTTCAGCTGCGGTAGTTTATAAAACCGTTTTATTTATTTTTTATTTTTTGCTATAGAAAGATGTGCAATATATTTCATAACAGATAATATTTGATGCATTTGACCTAGTCTAAGGAGTTAAACTTTCAGTGGGCTTGAATCTGTTTTCAAGAAGATAAATAACACTAAAGAGGATACAAAAAGTACACTTTTTTTTGTATTGTGAAGAAACTTTTGCAGTGTAAACAAATTGTATGTTTGTTGCAGTTTTACTTTGACCTAGTTTTAGTTCATTTTGAAGATTTTTTTTTTAAACTAATGAATTTTTTTCCTTCCTGTATGATTTTTTTATTTGTTCTATATATACATTTAAGTCATTTTAATCACATAATATTATGAGTTTTTTTTAAATTTCAGATTAATGTCAGTATCATGCAAGCTTCTATTGTAGAAGAAGTAATTGCATTTTCTGCATTGGATAACTTAAAAGATTTGACATGTGTATCATTACTTTCAATATGTGTTGATAACACCACAATACAGTTATCTCATAGTTATCAAGTAAAGAAAAATGTTCAGACTTTTACTGATTTTTGCAATGGCAGTGTTGCTCATTCGAAGGTAAATGGACGTTCTAGCAAAAAGATAAAAACTGATTCTTTACCAACAGAGCTTCTGACTGTTGAGACAAGCGAAACGCAACAAGAAGAAACAATGTTGTCGGCATCAGTTTCATGCATTCACTGCCAACTTCGCAGACTGAAAAATAACAGTAGCATTTTGAAAGAAGCAATGCTAACAGTTATACCGTACCATAGAAGTAAGGTTGAATTCACTTTTGAAAATCACCGGTTTCTAGGACGATCAGTTGGGAAACAAAATGAGAAACAAGACTTATTTATGGATTCAGAATGGAATCAGTATTTAGATGAAGAAAAAATGGGATTTATTATGTTTGAATGCGGTTTAGAAGATATTGGATTAAAATTCCTGAAACGCTGGGGATATTCATTAAAAACTAATGAATTCAAAAAGAGCTTAAATTTGGAAACAGGAAACAATTTGCCTATGAATAAAACGGAAAATGGGAAAAACATGTCAAAAAAAAGTTTTATTTTGAGGGATGTAACATCTTCTAAGCATGGTTTTAAAAGCCATAATCGTAAAGATGCTTCAGATGCAAAAGCATCTTTCCCATCCTGTGTGTCTGAATGTGGTAGCTGTAGTAGCACTGATAAAAGCAAATCACATGCTGAGTTGCAGAATTTAAAAGGAGATGCTGCTTCATTTATAATTGAATTGAAGACAGTGTGGTTTAACTTTGCAGCCCCACCTAGAACCCCTAATACACGAAAAATTGACTTTACAAGGTGAGTTTTATAAAAATTACTAATTTTACTATAAAATGTTATTGTTGTGAAATACTTCTGAATGATAAGTTGCTAATACATTTTAGAAACGCCTCTTTGTTTGAAATGTTCATTTCCTTAATTGCTTTAAGACACAGTTTTTTTAAATGTAACTTTTGGATGCATAGATATTGCTTAAATAGAAATTGTTAAGGCTCTTTATTGTAATATTTTAAATATTTTGTTGCCTCAGAGCAACAGTAAGATATCTTAGTGTTTTTTCTGGGATTGGATATGTTACAGTTGCTCTGAGGCGACGATTAATATTTTTCAAAGAAATAGTTGATATGCTGTTTATAATATTAATCTTTAAAAATTATAAGAGAGACGCTTTTCATATTAGAATCAACAACTTACATTATTAGCTTGGTTAAACAAACATAATAGGTTCTGTAAATGCTACTTCCAATGTCAAAGGCATACAATAAAATATAATAGCAATGCTTTGCATTAGTAGGGGCAAAAGTAAAGGTGATAGTAGTTAAGTTCCTATTTTGTGTAGACATTTGTACTAACTTTAATCCTCAACTTAAATCATTATAGCAATTTTGTAAAGGGAATATAACAAGAATCTAGCTGTGTATAATATGCTGGATCAGCATATAACCTGTTTTGACTGAAAGTAATGATTAAGGCTCTTACTCTTGAAAGAAACAAAAGGTTACCCAAAAGTTTTGTTTTGGATAGTTAATTTTGAAGGTAGAATTGGTACTTGATCAATAACAATGATATTTTTGAGATCTATGTCACATGCTTTCTTTAATAGATTGGTATTTATTTGTCAAACATTTAAAAATTGTCTTTAGTAATTTATAAGTAATAAATAAATTTGGTAAAATCCTAATGTCACTACGAAAACAAAATTAAAGATATGTATTTGTGTACTGCTATGTAGAATTCTCCCAAAGTTTCTAATTAATTCAGGCAACTAAATTTTTAAGTATAATCTCTTTCTGTGTCTCATTAACTGTAACATTTTTCAAAGAGGTTGTTAGGTTTATCATAAAAGAAAAAAAAAAAAGATAACCATTATGGTGCAAATTTTTTTTTTTTTTTGTTCCATTTTATTCATTAAAATTTTTCAAAATTATATAAAAATTAAATCTTTCTCCAGTAAGAAGCTGAGACAAATTTCTGTTGTAATTATGTGTAAAAATGCTAAACAGAGAAAATTTAAAGTTTCCCTGGCATATGTTCTGTTTGATTTTCATATCAAAGAACTTAAATCTCTGTTTTTTATTTCACCTTCTGTTTACTTGACTCATGTGACGTTACTCATGTGAACAATTTTTTTTCATTTCTTAATTTCTCAGCAAATATTATCAATTTCTCATTTAAAAAAAAAGGGTCCCTATGATTGAATAGTCTTTTCTTTGTGCCATGGATTTTTTCAGATTAAAAAAAAAACATATTTCTTTGCTTTATGGAATTTAAAAAAAAATCTTCAATTGTTCACATGTGCCCCTATAGAGGGGTACTTGTGAACGAGCTTGAGGCACGTGTGAACCCGATTGAAAAATGCAGGAGGAGCATCATATTTCAAAGAAAACTCGTTATAATGAAGCATATAGGTATATACCGATTTCATTCAAGGATTTGTAACCTATACTGTGTCCGTTTGAATTGTACAGTAACTGTCATTAAGAAAAAAAATTTTGAATTCTTTTATTCTGCTCGCTGTCAAATTTTAAAGTTTCATAGCATGTTCTAATCACTGGATCAACAAGGGAAAACCTTATCAGACTAAACAATATAAAAAATATTTTATTTTGTAAAGTTTATTCTTGTATAGTGCATTTGAGCTTCATACAGAATATGATGATGAATTTTAAAATTATTCTCAACTTCAGTTTTTAGTTAAAGGAAAATATTTTATTTTTATTTTCCTTGCAAACATTATATAACACTAAATATTTGGCCAACTATTTAATAATTAAGGAATTAAAAAAATAATAAAATAAATAATTAATAATTATATAATAATAATTTACAATAAATTTACAGATTGTTTGCAGTAAAATAACAGTTATAAATCTTTACATCTCTTTGAACACTTATGATAAGCCTACACTAATTTTTTTTACTGTGGAGAGGATATTGGAACTGTTCACATGTGCCCCTACATGTTGTGTTCACAAGTGTCCCATCATCTACCTTAGAACTAATTTTCAAAAATAAATAATTTTTAATTTAATTACAAAATTTAAACATTTGGCATAAATAATACGTGAATGTCCATATAATGGTTTGCAGTAATTAAATTTAGCTTATTAGATACTTTAAAATATGTTTTTACACAAAGAAGACAGTTATAAAAGTACATCAGCATCCCGTAAAACAAAGAAGCTGTCACTACAGGAACATAAACTGGCTCCTTGCTCTGAAAGTTTGGTTAAGAAGCTCTGAAAGTTTGTTTTATAATGAAAATATCATCCCCAAAAAGCTGTCTTACATTTTAACAACAAATAGTGCATAAAATGAGGAGAAATAAGAAAGAATAGAAACTGCTATCTCAATTTTAAAAAAACAAAGTCCGAGTTGTATGGTAGTTTAACTTGCCTTGTGAGTGTGAGTCACATTTATAACTTTTTCCTATTTGGAGAAGGAAATAAATATTAAATACATTTTGTCACGTTCATCAAAAATTTGATTGTTCTAGAAGTGTAATTATTTAACAACATTTTGTGTGCCGAAGGATGAAATCCCTATTTCTAAATATAGTACAAATTCAACTTTCTTTTGCATTGTAGTTTGAAATACTTTAATAAGTTATTGAAGTAAATTTTGTTTTTTCTTGAATGCTGGAAATATATTTTAGGGTTTTTGTTTTTTTTTTTTTTTTTTTTTTCAGACTTGATTGGCACCTTTTAAGTACTGCAACACCATCTATAAATGCATGGTTAAAGCCTAGTGACCGTCTCATGGTATCAATTCGCAAAATGGCCAAAGAATCTCGGCACAGACTAGCTGCTGCAATGGCATGTTTAATGGCTGAAGCATTAGAAGTTCAAAGCATACATATGCCCATAAAGGTATAAAAAAACTTTTACAACTTTCATGGAAGTGAAAGTAGAGAAACCTTTTATTAAACAATTTTGTATAATAATTACCTTTAAAATTGAATAAGTTTCTAGATAAATTTTTTGCCTAGTTGAGGATGAAATTTTAACTTAAAAAATTCCATAACAAAATATTTACCACAATCCAATTTCTGTTATCAAATTTGAAATCTGGTTTTATAACCAATTTTACTCAAATATAAATTTGTCTCCTAAAACTTAATATCTGAACCTCAGAGCCAGACTAGTGTAAGTTCAAAAGTTGCAATTTTCTGTTTATTAGTGTTTAGTATGTAGGATCCTATTCTGCATCCAGCCAAGTGAATGGAATTCTAAAAAAAAAAAAAATCCTTTGTAATTTTTACCAGTGATAATAGAGCATGCGTCCCATCCTTTACATGCGCCAGACAAACATTTTCCTCCTGTAAGGTGGCGATTATGTGACTTACGTTGTTATGGCTCTGAGGTACAGATATAACATCACCAAACTGTTGTATTTTTTGCCAGTGAACCCAGAGCTAGTTAAAAAATGTGCTATGATATTGTATTATATTTTAATTAGCTTGTCATTATATGTATATGTATATATACACACACACTGCTCAAAAAAATTAGGACAGCACATGGTTTCAACAAAATTGAGAAAGATATTATTCCGGAAACTAATTTTCCAATAAACCCTCCATGTTTTCAGAAAACATGAGGATAAAGCGTAAACTTCCGAAATAAATCAACGTTTCCGTCATCAAAAAGCAGAAAAAGGATACAAGTGCAGAAATCGCAATTAACAGAAGCCAATTTTTCCACTGTCTGAGCGGTAAAATTCAACCGTTCTTTTTTCTTTTTTTTTTGATTGGAAAACGCCACCACACTAATTTTCTGGATTCCATGACTTGACGTTTTATCGTATTACAGGAATCCGGGCAAACACAAAGAGCTGTAGCAGACGATGTGGAAGAGGCATAATGTACTGGAGGAGTGAAGTTCCCAGTCGAATATTTTCTGCTTCTTCTTTGCTGTATTGCATCTTAATACACGTTTATACTCCATTTTATGCCTTTGCAAGGCTACCTCACAACGGTTTCTTCACTTTTATGTGATTGGTCCCCTAAATGTTTTGAGCAGTGTATAATAATTATAAAACAAGTGAAGAATATTGAAAAGACCAAGCTAAAAGCCCATAGAGGCACAACGCAGCAAAGCTAAAAAGTCAAGTAAATATATAAAATATACCGGCAAATTAACAGGTTTAAAAACAATTTTTAAGAACAATAATAAGGAGAAAAGGGAAAAACAAAAGCAGCAATTAATAGAAAAAGTTGAGAGGTTGAATCCAGAGCTCATCGGCTGTGGAGGATTCAATATGTATGGTCAAGACCAAAAAATTAAACTACAAAAAAAGAGAGCATTTAAGCTCCAGCATATGCATTACAGAATAACATTGGACAAAAGCACCACATTTTAAACTATAAACGATAAACAAGAACTTAAACCTAAAAACTGAGAAGCGAAATGTTCATTAAAGGCATTTCACTTCTCATGAAACCATTTAACTGTTCAAACGTATGATACCAAACCCTCCCCCCCCCCCCTTACCTCACCAAGCATAGTGTAGAAGTACATTTTTAGGCCTTCAATTATGAAAAAAATCCTAGGTAGATTACACATACCCCTTCAGACCTGGTGTCCGGTATACCGGGCATACACTTTAAACAGCTGCTAATCATTAAATAATTGATTTAATTAGTTGATTTTTTTTTGTAGTTGACTCTTTACATTCTACTTATTATAATGTGTGAAATAATTTTTTCGTTTTGGGATAGACAACACTGACATATAAGGATTGAGAGATAGATAGTGGATCATTTTTCCAACCATGGATTTTCATCTGAAAAGCGAGGTTTTTTTTTCTGATTTTTTTAAAAATATATAATCTTTAATTATTCGTTTCAAATGCGTATATTATGTTTTATAATTGTTTGTAGAACATTTTATAATGAAGTTTGTTTGGTATTTTATCGTTTTTGTATATGAAATATTGATTTCAAAAATATAAGTCCGGAATATTGGACGTGCCATAACTCTTTTAATTTTTCTCCTACAAACTCAAAATTTTGTCTATAAGATACCCTTTATCATATTACACTGTGTACCAAATATCAACATTTTTGGTCCAATATTTCATAATTCCGACTGAAGGAGTTAACCTAAGACTGTGAGTACTTTTACGTTCACACATTCGTAGCGTTTCAATACTTTTTATACTCATATTTTCTTACTTTTAGGTAATTTTAGTTGATTTCCCTTAAAAGAATATTACTGATTTAATGAAACATTTCAAATGTACATGAGTATGTCTTGCACCTGAAGCATTTTTAAATGAACAAGGTCATTCAAATGAACAGGTAAAAGGAATTTACGATCCTCTGATGAATAGATTGTTAAAAAAACGACATTGTCCATCTCTAGTTTAAAATAAAAACTGCTATGCTAGTGTAAGAGTGTTGAGCTTAGTTTAGTTTTGCTCTTTAGTGATTTTTATTCTATTTTTATTACTTATTTGTATTGTTTTTTTTATGTATAAAAGATCTTGGGGCTTATCTTCTATTTTTTACAGAGCAAATACTTTTCTACAAAACTGTCACCTTTGGCCAAAACTCTTCAAGAAGATCCATCTTGTCAACTTCTCATGGTGTTAAGAAGATACCTGAAGCAAGTGGAGGTTGAAACTGCCGAAGAAAATCTACAAATTGAATATGTTCCTCAAACAGCAACTTTATATCGTGGACTTATTGCCTTGAGCAGACAGTGGAAAAATGTTTTGTACATGCCCTTCCTTGTTGAACAAAACATTAGGTTTCGCAAAAATATGAGACCTTTAAATTTATCCATGTCTGCACCAAAAATAGATGCCATGCTTTCTTGTCCTATTGAAAATGATAAATTATCTGTTGATGAATGTGAAGTTACTGATGAAACTACTAATTTATTGATAGCAGAAGGAGGCTCTTTAACAGTTGGTCAAGGAATGAAGTTATTTACCTCTGCAAATTCTCCTCCACTGAAATCTTATTCCAGCCCAGAATCAGGTTCACATTCAAGTAGCAGTCAACAAGAAATTACTGAAGAGGCTGTAAGTAGTGGTTCAGGAGCATATAAAAGCAAGAAAAAACTTCCAAGTTATCCTCCTCGAACCTCAAGAGCTAGTGTAGCTTTTCCCCTTTTAGGGGGACCTCTTGATTCTCCTGGACGTTATGCTGGAGGCATGAACGGCAAAAGCAATGGTTTTGTTTTACAACAATATGGTGTGAATACTGTTTCAAAATTCAAAAGGAACGACAGTAGGGAAAGTTTGAAATCTACTACTTGGAGTTTATCTAGTATAGAACCAAACCTGCATTCATCTACTTTTGGAACACCACAGAAAGATTTTCTTAATGGTGATACAGATCAAATAGGAGAAGATTTGTACAACTGGATGGCAAGACAACAGGATTATATTCGGAAAACAAATAATCAGAGAAGAATTGAACATACTCAGATTGATTCGAAAAAGAGTGCTTTTGCTATTGATAATATTTATGAGTCTGAAATACCAAAATCAATGACAGGTGTTGTTAACTTTGCTCCTTTGAGCATTCAACTTGCAGATGCTCATGTAATATTCCAACCTCTTCTAAATAGCATAGGTGTACCTAACCAGTCCACTTCTGCTTCATTTAGTATATTATTTGGTCCTAAAATAAGCGTTTCATGTACTGTAGAGTTGTTGAAAATTGATATTGTTGAATCTGAATACCAAAGCAATGTGCGTCAAAAGAAAAAAACTAGCCGAAAACAAGCCAGTACTCATGGAAAATTCTTTATTGATACAAGCATGGATACTCCTACATTTATATGTGATAAATTTTCTTTAGAAATGGAACTTAGAGAAACATACCATGAAAAGCATGATAGCTTAAGCAATGATACTCTTCTTACTACTCCTCTTTTTCTTATGTCCAATAGCTCAAAGTATTCAACTGTTATAAATTTCACAATTGATATAAATTTTGTAGCTCAACAAGTTAATATGCCATTACTTCGCCTTTTGCATCAGTTTTCAACTATGTACGAAAATATTAAAGAAACTAGGCTAGAACTGAAAGCAAATAGACCAAACTCATTTAAAGAGAGCATGAAAAATGAGAAAAAAGGTTTTTCACCATCTGAAAGTCAAACAGGAAGTTACCATCTCAATTCTTCCAGACCACAAGAAACAAAATTCAATTCTCCAACTCCAACACCGACGAAATCCTCTTCAGTTGGGGTTGCCAGTCTAGCTGCTGGAATTCGTCGACCTCATACACTCTCTCAACGATTAAGAGCCAGTACTAAAGGTTATACAAATCTGCAAGATCTTACTTCCAAGGAGGAACGGTCATGTAGTCCCCTTAGTTTCACTTTAAGTGAATCTGTCGCTATTGATATTCCTGATAATGGCTCTGTTCCAGCTTCAGAACATACACTGTTGGAGGGAAAAGAGTTGCAACCTCGTTGCTGGAGAACAATGTTCTATTTGTTGGATCTTTATGATACTATGCCAGAGCCAAAAACAGTCAATGAAAGGTTTGTTTATCTTTATAGCTCCAATTCACAGCACCCTTTGAATAATTAAAATTTCTTTGCTGCACCCCAGTCTTTCTCTACTATATATTCATATATGGGTCATTCTTCAAAAAGTGTAACTTTTCTGTCATACGCCTTTTACAGTAAAAACTTTAAGGAACAATTCATTTAACAATGATTTCAAATTTCATCAAAAATATATCTATTTAAAACTGCCAACAATTTTTCAATACTAATTTTTATTTTAGTATATTTTTGGTTCATAACATGTGAATTCTCACCTCCGTGGCATGTCACACACCTTGTGTGACTGTTTATAATGCTTAATACAAATACAAATACAAATACAAAAGTGACGACCAGCAACAGGCTCTGGGCCCAGCTAGACTGGTCCTAGTCAATTTACAATCCCCAGTGAAGATCAATGGCCCTCTTAAAACTGTCTACTTCTTTGCTCATTACCACCTCTTCCGGTAAGCTGTTCCAAGGTTCCACTACCCTGCTAAAATAATAAATTTTTCTAATATCCATGTTAGCCTGAGATTTAAATAGCTTAAAACAATGACCCCTTGTCCTGTTTTCAGTGCTAAACTTTAGCCCCGTAACATCTTTCGTTTTAATAAATTTAAACAGCTGAATCATGTCCCCTCCGTCTCTTCTTTGCTCAAGACTGTACATTTTTAGCCTTCTAAGCCTGGAATCATAATCTAAGTGGGAAAGTCCACTTATTAGCCTTGTAGCCCGCCTTTGAACCCTTTCCAATACATTAATGTCTTTCTTAAGATAAGGAGACCAAAACTGAACAGCATACTCCAAATGGGGTCTTACCAAACTTCTATATGAGGGCAGAAGAACTTCTTTAGATTTATTTGAAATAGATCTATTGATAAACCCAAGCATCTTATTGGCTTTGTTGCTAGCAATGCTGCACTGTTGGCTAAACTTTAAATCCTGACTTATTAGGACCCCCAGATCAGTAACTTTGTCTGCCTGACTAATGACTGAACCTTGCAAATAATAACTTGTACACTTATTTCCATGCCCTAAATGTAGCACTTGACATTTCCCAACATTAACAGCCATACCCCATTTATCAGCCCACTCCGTAATATGATCTAGATCCTCTTGCAGCTGATTTGCTTGTTCTTCATTTTCTACAGTCCCCATAACTTTGACATCATCAGCAAAACAATTCATGTTCCCAGAAATATTTTTGTGAATATCGTTCATAAAGACAATGAACAAAACAGGCCCTAACACTGATCCTTGAGGAACCCCGCTTAAGACCTCACTCCAATTAGAATAATTTCCCCTTACAACTACTCTTTGTTTCCTTCCGGTCAGCCAATTTTTTACCCAAATGAAAGTTTTCCCTCCTAATAACTTGTTTAATTAATAGTATATACTTATTTATTTATTATTCCTTTCACAAGTGTCTCAAATACTAATTGTTTAAGAATATTTAATTTTTTAATATTGTATTTTAGTTTGTTTTAGTAGGACAAGGAGTCATGTCACACAATAAATTCTCACTTCCATTACATAAACACAAAATGTCTTTCCTCATTAACACATGGCAGTAATGACATCAAATTTTATTTTCCATAATGCAAAGGAGTCCCCTTGTTTATTGCTTTAAAAACTTAATGTTGTTATTCTGACTTCTCACCTCTGTTAACTTGAATTTCAGAGATGTAAATTAATTTAAAAAATAAGTGAACATGTTTTCATATGCTCGACATGTGCAGATTGTAGCAATGAAGAAAAATAAAATTTCCCTGAAAATTGTATCTGTAAGGCCTATATTAATGGAGAATTCCTCACCTCTGGGACAGACCTTATCAATATCATTATTTCTGAGGTGAAAAGAAATGATGGAGGGGAAATACATTAATAATAGGCATTCTACCAATATTATAAATTGCTAGTATATTCTCAAATTTACTAAATATTATTTGTTAACATACATTTGAAACTACTAATTACGCTGTACATTATTTAAGAGAGCTTAATATTATATTCCCACTAATCATTAAGATAGCTGATTGTTTGGAACATTAAAAAAACTACTACTTTGATATTATAAATTGGCCTTGATTTTTAAATATTAAAAGTTTTTTTCTTTTTTTATTTCCATAAACAAGGCAATTTTTTTATTCATGAGTAAATTAATTGGAACTTAGCTGGGCCATTGTTTATGGCTACTTCTAGTAGGTAACACTTTCATGTAAGAATGAAAAAAAAAAAAAGCAAAAGGTTTCGAAATTGAAAAATTTGCATTAAAAAGTTACGTTTTCTGGAGAATGACCCATATTGATTCCATGAACGCTTCATGGCTCCTATTGTCTCCTCCTATGGCATACCATGGTGCAGCGGCACCACTTTGGAGACCCCTGTTATAGCTTATTTTGTTCCAAAAATGGGGCTTGTAGTCTGTTAGAACTTATTCTTCATTGTGTCTCAATTCAATCAAGTTTCATAACTAACCCTTGAGAAAAACTCAATAGTATAAAAGAAATGCTATTTCTTTAGAACATAGCACATGCCAAAAAAAAAACTCAGCTCAGTAATACAAGTACTTTGAAAAAAAAAAAAAAACCCTTCAAAACACTCTCTCTTTTTATATTCTATAAACAACAATAATGACTCTTCAGTGTTGCTGAAACATAGTTTAAGTTACATAAGATTAAATATAAGCAAATGATAAATTTAAAAAATGGTGCAATGTACTTTGTCAATCTTTTTCTAATTTTTTCATTGGAACTCTAACCACAAGATGTTTCTGAATAATGTCTTCCCTGATTTGTATTGATTTTCTTTCGAGCAAAATAAACTCAAAGATGAAGTTTGTACATAAATAATAAATTTATCATGATCTGACATCTGAATCCACATTTGATAGGACACCAATCTCACAGTTGATACTACTTTTGATTACATAGTTTTCTTTGCCTGTGAGAGGGTATTTAAAAGGCTTATCTTCCTTAGGAATTTCATTGTCATTAATAAATTATGGTATTTTTCTTTTAGATGCTCTACTGTACATGTATCTCGAGACAAAAAAACTGATGTATCAGAAGAATATAAGGGAAATGGGAAATATGAACCTTTAAAAGAGTTGCATACTGACATTGATGCAACCGATAATGTTACAAGTAATGAGAATGCAGCCAAATCTGAAAAACCTAGCACACCTCAATTACCAAATGACCATTTGAAAGGATTGACTAAAGGTATGTATTAAGATTCCTCCAAGTGGTAAAAAGTTGCTGATTATAGTTGCTCTTCATGTGAATCTAAAAGTTATAACAAGTGATATTGCAGAATGATTTGTAGTAACAGTTTGCAACATGTGAAGAGTAATCAATTTTAAAACTTCGCAGTTGACACATAACTAATTTTAAAAATTTCAGGATCCAAAATCTTAAAAGTAGACACTTTTGTTCATGCATGGAATATCTTTTAACCACAAAGAAAATACTCTTTTATTTATTGTGCAAATAAATTTGCATGAAAATTTGCATTTATTGTAATACATTTATTTTATTTTCAGCTTTAATTGTAAGGGATTGGACCCCTTTGATTGTGTTTGGAGTTGCTACAGTCCATAAAACTCGGTTGTTGGCGATGTTGAGTGGTTTAAAATTAGAAGGAGAATTGAATGGTTTTCATTCAAGTTTAACACACAAGGAAAAAGTTCGTGGGGCAACACGCAAGTGGACTGAATCTTCTCTAGCAAGTCAACTAGGACAAGCAATGGTAGTTGTTTTGGAAGGTGTTCCACCAAATCAGCAGTAAGTAGAAATGTGCTAAGTAGAAGTGCTTTTTGATGGGAAAAATAATTTTCAAGTATTTATTTTTAATCTTACAATTCTTTAGATCTCTTTTCTCACATTATTCTTTACAAGGTTCAACCTTATACTTCCTCTCATTAAGAAGAGATAAAATGGAGGGAGCATAGACTTTCATTTGTGAAGGACAGACTCCAAGTCACGTGATAGATTTTAAAGAAAAGCATTGGAAGAAATCAGGATTCTTTTGCTAGTTTCCTGCAAAACGTATCAAACATTCATCGTTGTTGAGTCACGTGACTTGAGGTCCTTATCCAAGCTTTTGCTTAGCCAATGTTTGGACTTGCTCCCTCCATTTACTAATTCCTGCTCTAAGCTTCCTTTGCCTACATAAGCAGACACTAAGGCTCAAATTTATTGCCTAAAGATGTCCTTATGTTTGCAGTGAATTTCATCAACAGAATATATTGTGTAATTATCAAGATAGTAGTTGTAGTATTGGTATCATTAAAGATAAATATTGCTTCATAGGACTCTGATATTGTATCATTTATTTTCCTTTTTAAAGTATGGAAAATTTTCTTGCCCTCCTTTATTTTTTACCATTACTACAGTAAATACTATTAAGTCTGTATAAAGCCTCATCTCCTCAAGAAACCTTAGGAATTGAATATCTAACAAGGTACTGATTAGTTTAAAATTTTACCAGGAACTCCAGGTTCACTTGGTCTCATCTTCATGTCACTTCAATCAGCAAAGATAATAGTTAAACTATCTATTAGCGTGCTTTTGCTAACTTATGAGTTTTCAGAGGCCCAGAGGATCAAAACCCCTAAATAAACCGCCAGAGGCGGGTTTGAAGCAAATCAGTGCAGGTGGTGAGCAAAGTCTCCTAGTATATTATAAACCCTGTTTTTTTTCTCTTCATGTTTTTGGGAACTCTTAAACATCTGTAAAAAATTATTTCAGAAATAGCTTCTTTTTCAGTTTCAAATTATCATATTGTTGATTCAAGTTGTTTCATGTTGCAGTTTGTAATTTATTTTTCCTTTTCAGCATGCCTTTTTTATTTACAATAATATTTCTTCCTTATAGGACTGTTGTTAAAATGGTGGTGGGCAAGTCTCAGGCTCTTTATTCGAGTCAGAATAAAAAAGGAAAGGACCGAAATTCTGCATTGCTTACTATAGGCCCCATAAATATAGACATACCACAACATCCAGTTGTTCTCCATGGTATGATGACAAGAAGTAGTCGCCAGTTATCAACTACTCTGCAAGAACTGAGAGCTACACGTCAACCACTGAGACCCTGGTATTTTAATTCCTAATTATTATGATAACTTATTTTCTCGTTAAAATCTGAAATTCTTGGATATGCATAAGATTTATTTAATTTTATAATATGCATTTGTCCGTAAACGTTTCGCATAGTTTCAATCTGTTTTACTGACTACAAAGAAGTGTTTGTCCCAACTAATTTCTGAAAAAACAAATTAGTGATTGAAAATAATACTGATATTCCAGTTATAATTTTCTGGTGCAGTAGATAAATTTTAAAGTTAGTAATATGCTTTTGTCTAATTCAAAGTCAAAACATATGTGCAGCAATAAAAATAGCAAAGTTGTTTAAATTATGGCATGTATATAGCACTGAGTGAGCAAAAATAATGGGCCTGATTTTAGAAAATCATATTTTCAAAGCTACGGCATACATTGCAATAAGTGATACATAAATGTAAGGAGGAATGTATCAAGTATTTTTAGTTATAAATGCTCAATGTGTGAGCCTTTTGTTTCACAACAATCGTCCAATATGTAATAAAGTTTGTTTCATCCATCATGTGATTTATTTTTATTGGTTTTGCTAAGGACACATTTTTTCAATACCCAATGCAAAAATACTTCAAACACTTCAAGGATATATTTGTACAGCGTTACAAACCATTGACAGTGGGCAGAGACAGGGAGTGGGGCTTATAAGTGCGGGGGCAAAAATTTTTAGGAAGTTGAATATTAGTTTTAGGCTATCTTGAGTGATTAGGGGGGGGGGCTTCAATGTTCAAACGCAAAAAATGTTTTGGAATTATAGTTTTAAAAATGCCGTTTTAGTACAGTTTTGTCAACGTTTGGGGAAAGGAGAGGAGTTTCCAAGATTGTCCCTGTAATGTTTTTTTAATAAAGTGTAATTATTGATAATTATAATAATAACGAAGAAGTTTGGACTATTCTTTTTAATGTAAGGGTAAAGAAGGCTCTTCCCGGGAAAAATAATCAAACTGATGTCTTAAAGACACAAATTAAAGCCATCTTTAGCAAATTTAGAGCGAGGGAAATGAGGTTCTTACCCAGAAATTTTGCAAAGATTAAAACATTTTTTAAACGACTTATAAAATGTTATTTCAGAATTCTCTTTTACTGACTTAGGAGGAAAGAAAGGGTTCAGAGGGTCTCTCAGCATTTTTTTTTTTTTTTTTGAACTGATGAAATCTTAAGAACTCAGTCTTAAACTTCCTTTGGGGACTTAAGAAAAAGATCTCTGGATTTTTTTTCCTAAATTGTAGTCTTAAAAATGCAGTTTTACGCTATCTAGGGAGATTCTCTTCCTGATTTCCCCCCTCAAACTAGAGTGTTCATAACGCAAATTTAGTTCATCTTTGTATTTAAAGGAAGGAGAGAGTGCGTTCGAGGACTTGCTCCAGAAAATTTTCAAAATTGAAGTTTTAAAACTTCTATTTTAAGCAATATTTGGTGACGTTAATGTACAAGTAATCTCACCCACAATGTTTTGAAATTGAAATCTTAACGTTGAGGCAATCTTTGATGATGAAAAAAGTGCGGGAGCAGTCGCCCCCCCCCCCCCCCCGAATCGCCACCACAGACTGTGGGATACGCTGATGAGTGTGGAACGAATTCGATTACAGGTTGGATGTTGTCGTGTAACAAAAGGCTTCAACATTGAGTACTTGAAGACAATATTCTTTCACATTTAACATTTGTCTAACTGAATTTATTGTGGACTTGGTATATTTATCTTTAAATGCATGTGTCACTTATTATAATATGTGCCAGTAGTTTCGAAAATATTATTTTTTGAGATGGGGTCCATCATTTGTGCTCACTCTCTATAAGTTTTTATCAATGTATTAATTGATCTGTGTTATAGAAAAGTTTTCATTTTTTCTATCTATTGACTTCATTTTAGGGGGAAAAAGCAAGACAGTAGTGTTATCAGAACAATCCAAAGCACTGATTTTTGTTTTATTAGAACAATTTTTAATTTGTTGTTGATGGAATCACTTAGACTAGTAGAATACATACAGACCTTTGCGTCTCTCCTGAAATTTGACATAATGTAATTTGGAGAAAGAAACTACAGCAGACAATATAAAAACCTTAAAGCACCAAATTTTTGATTTAGAGGGTCAGAAGGATGAGAGGCAGCAAAAAAAATATTTTCAACACACAGTCCAGGCTAAACTGGTAGTTACACAAGTGACTGAAACATGGAGGAAAAGAAGTGATACTTAAATTTCTTTTCTAAAGTAAACTATATGAGTCAATATGATTCTTGAAGTTATTCCCTAAGTGCTCTTGTCCTTGAGACTTTTCCTCCTTTTTGTGTTGACGTAGCTTTTCTGGATTTCAACAGTCTGTTTGCTGTATGTTATTTTTCTGTTCACTTGCCATTTCCTGTGGCTCTTGTGAATCTATGTTTTGCACCAGTGATAAAGATTATTTGATTAGCCTTGAAATGGCAAATTGCGAATTTTGTCTCTTAAAGTTTTTTTATTTCAGGGGTCTGACCAGGATTTTTGACAAAGTCCATTTTTCTGAAAAAATCAAATAATTTTGAGAAAAATAAATTATTTTTTTTGAAAAATCAAATAGTTGCATAAAAACCAAAGTAATTTTGCAAAAATTTATTTATTTATTTATTTATTCAGGAAACAAAATTTTAAAAATTTGAGATGATGAAAACAGTATTATTGAAACTTTTATTTGGGTGTTTTCCTTCTTTTCTGTTGAGAACATCATTCTTGCGGATTTTCCCCGTACTCGGGGGGGGGGGGAGGGGGGAGCGACATCGCTCTCTGGGAGATAGGCACCTCTCAAGTATCAATATCTATATGTCATTCTACATTATGTTAAATTTTACTAGAAATGTCATATGTATAGTATTTAAAATGATTGAAACAAAATAATAAAATTCAGGCAGGGGTACAGCAACTTTTAATTTTTTGACCCACCGTACTCTTAAAGAGCACGGAATTTTGTTTTAAACTTATAAATTTCTTGATTTTGATAAAAATATAAAAAGATTTTATTTGTTTTCCTCTTAACAAAGTGTACTAAACATCAAAAATATGAAAAATCCGATTCCCATAGGGGATGCAAAGGGATTGCAATCCTCAAAGTGAAGGATTGCAATCTTTCCTTCTCTTTCAATAAATAATTTTTGAAAAATCCATTTTGGTTTATCAGAATTTTGTGAATGATCCGTTTTTGTTGATCGGATTTTTGTGAAAGGTCCGTTTTGGTTGATCAGATTTTTGTGAAGTGTCCATTAACAGAACCAAATTTAATCTGGCCAGACCCCTGCATTTATTTTTTTAATTATATTGGGCCATTGTGATTCTCACATGACTAGGTGAGGTTACCTTTAATTTATCTGCACCAAGCTGATTTTGCAACTGTAGTCATCTCAATCAATCAATAGCTGTTGAGATGGTAAAATATTTCTCCCTCATTCTGTTAGTATACTTTTTCCATTTTTAATGTGTTCAATTTGTATGCATTACTTACTTATGTAATACTTAATAATTACATGTCTGAGATTTATACAAACAATGAAGTTTATATTTACATAGTTTGTTGCTTATTTGCTTAGAAAATACCTTTTTTTTTGTTCACAGTAGTAATTTTAATCTCAATATTTTTAGCCGGCAAATTGATGAGTATAATACTATGCAAGTGTGTTCACCCCAGCCCCCTTGGGATACACCTATGCAAAATCGCCTCTCAGTTGCTGGACATGATCTGATAAAACCTATCATAATTCAATTCAGTATCATATTGGATAGTTTGACAATTGGAGCTGCAGTGTTACCATCTTTGAGAGCTCAATACCAGGTACTAGTTGCAAATTTTGATTAATCAGAACAATAGGTTGAACAATCCAATACTTCCTGTCAACCTTGCAAACTTTTGTTTTTCATTTAGAAACAAAAATTTCAAGGAGAAAGAATTGTGTGCTCATATATATATATATATATATATATATATATATATATATATTATATTTTTTCTAGACTACGTGTATAAGAATGTTGAATTTTGTAAATTAACTGCAAGATTTAAATTTCTTGGACTTCAAATCATGAGAATAGAAAATCTTTTACGATAATGGATTTAGTATTTAGCTTGGCAAAAAACAACTTAAGTCCCTCATATAGTCAATAATATAAAACTTTCTGACAGTTTGTTTTTTGTCATATTTTGAAAATTTGGCTGGAAATTCTGTTCCAAAGGTAGCCGATTTGAATACAACATAAATTAAAATAAAACTAGATTGGAACAACTTTAATACTTCCTGAAACTAAAATTTAATTGAGCGTATTTTAGTACACTTGAACCTGTTTATCTCAAACCTGCCTATCTTAAAAACCTCTCTATGTTGAAATTTTTGAATTTCACTGTGTCTATGGTATAAGTTCAATATTTTCCCCATGTCTACCTTAAACAAATTTTCCCGAAAATCTCTATATCTTAAATTCCAACTGCCTTTTCCGCATTTGATCCCTAGTGATCTTTATCAATATGAGAACTTGAGAATAAAAACCTTTTTTTTTTTTAATTTTTATATACTAGCCGTCATAGTGTCTTCCAAGTCTTGTGAGACATAGACCCGGGAAAACTATGTACAATGGGCGAATTTTCTAGGAATTTCATCCACTCAGAAACTGAAGGGAAGGTGCAATGTTGATTTGTGAAAAAGTTTTCATAGTTTTATTTTCGAGT
The DNA here is from genome assembly GCF_026930045.1 of Uloborus diversus. Classification (NCBI taxonomy): domain Eukaryota; kingdom Metazoa; phylum Arthropoda; class Arachnida; order Araneae; family Uloboridae; genus Uloborus; species Uloborus diversus. Next base: position 204,289,200 of record NC_072733.1, on the reverse strand, counting down.
CATTGAGAAGTTATTTTATTGTGTTCTCTAGGTTTAGGTCCTTCTATTCTAATCTTTAAATTATTTCGATTGAAAAAGTGTCAACTTTCTTAAAGCAATCATTGAAAGATAGTTTTCATCCTTAAAAGTAAACATGATATTTGTATAACTATTAAAATTAGTAAAATATGTAATCACAATATGCCAACGTTTTGCCATAAAATTATCAGCAATATGAATGCAACAGATTTAATTTGTCCTAATTGCTTATTTTTATAATTTTTATCAAAACCTCTGAATCTCAAAACCTCCATATCTCAAATTTTTCTTCTGTCCTGTGAAGTTTGAGGATGACAAGTTTGACTGTATTTTAAGACGTATTCTTGATTTCTTTAATTCAATCTTATAAGATAATTTTCTTAACAATACATTGGATGCAGAATGAAATGTATAGTATGACTCTCAGCTGATGAATCATTTCATATTACTGACTGTATCTGATTGAACAATTGATGTGCAATAACAACACGTTTTGCAATTATATACCATAGTATTGCAGCATTTTTATTTTTTTTGATTACTTAAAATGCACATAACAGTTTAAAACTTTGATATTTTTGCTGCATGTTTTACAAATTAAGCTATGACAAGCAAATAATATTTTTCAGCATTGATAAGCTATCTCTTAATACAGGGTAGTTAAAATTAAACTGACAGTGCTCAGAGGGTTATGGCTTTGGTTATACTGGACGGATATAAATTAAACTTCAAATACAGTAAAACCTGTGTACAACAATATTGTTGGGACCTAAAAAATATTGTTATAGACAGGTTATCATTATAGACAGTTTGATTATTTATGCTGACATTTTTCTGGGACCAAGGAAAATATCGTTATAGACAGGTTTATTGTTATAGGCGGGTTTCACTGTATATGGTATGCAGATCATGCAGACAAGATTTTTACAAAAAAAACATACTTTGGAATTTTTCCAACAAGAAAAGAAAAGACGACAGTTGAAAAATCAAAGAATAATAAAAAAACTTTTTTTATTTACACTCTTTATGTCCACAATGTGTATAAAGCGTATCACCGTGTTTCAAATCACATTATGAAACATATCTTTATAGATGAAAAAGCACATGGTGTGCAGTGCAAGCTTTCAAGTCCACTCCATTGTTACACCACTTTGATAAACACAATGTTTAAGAGAACCCAAACAACCAGAAGTCACAAAGGTTATAGTCGGTGACCTTGCTGGACAGACAATTGGGGAAACACACGATATGACACTTTTATCAGGAAAGTTAGCATGAATCAATCACACTCATTTCTCAGCTTGAGCAATTGCTCTATCACACAGTGGTGACTAAACAATCAATTTATCTAACCAGAGTGCTGTCGAAGCATTGCACTTATTCTGAAAAACAAACTATATATTTAACCCAAATATCTTTTTGTTCAAAAACATGTTTGCTACAGATGAATGATTTTTTTGAACTATATGTGTTGCCTTCATGCAAAAATAGCATTAGCTACTTGTTGTACACCATATTTGTTTTTCATCTCTCCTGCTATGTTGCATGAGACCATTTACAATGCGGTGGTATGCTTTCAGCATATTGTTTACCGGCAAGGAGTGAACATAGAACACATAAATGGGTAAATAAGTAAAATATTTTGTTATTCATTGATTTTTTAACTCTTATCCTCTTATCCTTTCTGTTTATACCGATAAAGAGTCATGTGGTGGCGAAATTTTGAGTTACATTTGTTTTTTGTTTGCATGGCTTATACAAAATATATTTGACATTTGATATGGATCTTTCCAGTAGAACTGGAGCTATAAGCTTTTGAGTACCGTCAGTTTAATTTTAACCGCCCTATATTGAAAAAAGTAGTGAATTGGAAAAAGATGTCTTCTGGAAGTTCAGTTATCAGCAGACATTTATCCTTGCCAATCCTTGAGAGAGACAAAGATGAAACTTTCCATGGCAACCCCAGAGGTCCCATGTTTTTTTAACTTATGGCTCCCAGAATTCAGGCCTTTTAAAAATGTTTGTTTCTAAAGGAATGGAAGTGTGCATGTTGAGTTACGTACATAAAACTCACTTAATGAAAAAACAAAGTTTTTATGGGAAATAAACAAAGATGATGTTCAAACCACAGCAAACAGTTTTTCCAAATGCAGGTCTTACTTAGCGGGAACTTTTGACAACCTATTGAACTGTGTTGTGAAGCTTAATTCAATTATTTAATTTAGTTCAAGTTGTTTGAATTGTCCAAGTTAAAAAATTCTGTTTATGTTAATGTTTCTTTGTATATGTATATATATACAGCATCAATGCGGGAGAAGGCGAGTGGTGATCCGTCTGAAGTTCCACCCTTCTGGGGTCACACTTGAAATGGATTAAAGAGTTCCTTAAGATATAAACATTAAAATTATCTGAAAAAATCTCCCCCCCCCCCCACATATACTATAAATTATATTTAATTTATCAAATATCAATGTAAATAGAACACAATAATTGCGGAGAGAGGAAGGTAACCTATTTGTCTAGGGCAAAGTTTATATAAAATGTATTCATCATTGGCATCACTTGCCTTTTAGTTATATTGTTGTTACACTGCAGAAATAAAAAAAATATTTCTCAAATTTGTATAAAATACAACAAAATGCAAGTTTTTTTCTGTTTTGGTAGGGGGGAGGGGGGGGGGTGAAACCACAAACTATCTCCCTGAGTGACCCGTGCTAGGAATGCCACTTGTATGTATATATATATATATATATATATATACACACACAAAATTCATATGATACCGTAATTTCGGGTAGATAAGCCACCCTATCATATATGCCGCAGGTGCAATAGTTTACGAACTAAAAACGAAAGTTTATCAGATAAGCTGCTCCATCGTATACGCCTCAGAAGAGCGTATCAAAACATGGCGCCCCTCGCCCTCTATATATCTTTCTTTATAACAACTTTATATGTATGGATGCAATCATTTATTAAAATAAGAACGAAACTGTAACAGCAACTACACTTGTTAATTGATAGAAATGGAGTAAACTTTGTGAAAAAGAAAAAGATTGGAAAACGCTATGGTTACGCAAAAACTTAGTGTTGCCAGATGCATACTTTTACATTTGGTTGGATGAGCAGTTTTCAAATAATTGTGTTTTACTTAGTAGTACATCAAATACTTCTTTCACTTTTATCTTTTTTTTTTTAATTTCATTGAGGCAGCTTAAAACATTACTCAAACAAGTTAGCCAGTCCTCCTGTTTTCAGCCTTGTAAAATGTATGGTACCATCACGAATCTGGCAACATTGGAGAGAACAACAATAGCGAACAACGGTAAAATACGCGCTAGCCACTGATCTCTCGCAGGTTTAAAAGAATGAAAAATTTAGTTAAATGAGAAACCTGTTTCATGGTGCAATGTGAGCTCTACTAGGCGTTTTTCAATGAATTTTAGTATTGCCGCTCGCTTGGGCCGCAGATGTTAAATTTCAACTTGAAAACACATATAAGCCGCAGCTGATCTACCCAAAATTATGGTAGTGTTTTTATATAATTTTAGATATCACGCTCTTATGCTTTATTTGAAATTATTTTAGATGGATCACGTGACTAGTATTGGAGTAACTGGAAGCAAAGCGAAATTTACTGTTGATTTACCGCAGCACACTCTCAGTTTTAACACCAAGGTAAATTTAAGTTTATAACAACACCTTATTTTCATATTCCTTCTGTATTACCCATAACTTACTTTTATTTGCAGGTACAACCATCAGAAGGGAACTTGCCCTCATCAGCAAATGTGGATCTTCCTTTAGTACATATTTCTGCCGAATATATTCAAGATTCTACAACAACAAACACTGTAACAAATAAATTGGAGTCATTTACTGATGGTGTTGTTTTGTGCCAAGGAAGTTATCTGAGTGCTTTAGCTGAAATTGGTTCTTTCGAACACAGTCTAACCACAGATTTGTTGAATCATTTAGTACTTGTGCAAAAAGTTTTTATGAAGGTGAGCTGGATGATAAGTCTTGGATAGCTGTATTGTAGAAATAGCAGTTGCATCAAATCATACTTAATTTTTTACTTTTTAAACAAATGCTGTAAAAAATCTTCATTTTATTTTATTTCTGAGGATTGTTTTGTTAGATTTTTTGGTATCACATTCATTTGGTATTATCACTTTAATATTAAAGTTTTATGCAGTACAACGAAATAATATTTATCTCTATTCTTTATATCTTTCAGTTTTGTTTCTTTTTTGCCACTTTTCTATCTTCATGTGTGTAATTTTCAGGTAATGATACAGATGCTTTTCTGCTTCTTGTGAAAGAAATATTGCATCAGCCATTCACTAAAAAAAACTTTTTCAGTGAATGGTTTTCCCTTTACCACCATGTATAAAATGGGTGTGTTTAGAGCTACTGGTGTGAGTTTTCTTTCTCAACGAAGACAGGATCTCTTCATTACAGAGACAGGATTTTTTTTTTGGCACATAGTCCACCCAATTTTTAAACAGTCTCGATAGTTTTGCGATTTGTTCACAGTAAGTTGTCTAGACTGGTTGCTCCGTTTAATAGTTTTAATTATTATATCAATGTTCCTTGTAGGTGTAATGGGTTAAAATATCATCAGTCTGTGAATGCTTATTACTGCATTGACTCATAATCAGTATAAGCCTAAATTATGCATTTAAAATGTATATTTTTAAAGTCAAAAAAAAAAAAAATGCAAGTTTTAAAAAAGAGAATGATGGAATTTTAACAAATCACATTTAAACACAGTCCAGTCCCTAGGTCATAAATGTAGGATTAAAAACTTTTTCAAAAATATTTATTTTTTACTTATTATTCAACTTGTATAACTGTTTTTTAGGAAGTAAATGAAGTTGTGCAAAAAATGTCTGGTACAGACAAACCTGTCCCTATTTGGGGTGAACTAGATAAATCATCTCGTATTAGACCCAGAAGATTGCTTTTTTCACTTCTTTTAAGATTGAAGGTAAGAAATTATTTTAAACTATCTTTTTTTTAGCAAAATAATGCTCTCATTTTGATCAAAAACCTTATCTCCGGAAATTTATTTTGATCATCCCCCCCCCTCTACATGAGATTTAACATGCATAATATATAGTTTTCATTCTTCAAATTCAGCACTTGTTAAGTGATGAGACTTATGTAATGCAGAAGCTGATTTCTATTACATATGTATTTGAAAAGAAGCAACTGGCATCAGGCTAAATAAAAGTAAGATGGTACATCTTAAATTTGTCAATTCCAAAGAAAATACATTCAAAATTTGTTCACCTCTCATCCTTTTCATATGCTTTAGTTGTAATTTGTGAGTGATTCTTTATACTTATTTCAAAGCTATCACTATTTAAATTTATTTAACTTTCCACTCTATAAATGGCATCTTGCTTTTCAAAAAGAAAAGTTTTTTTTTTTTTTTTTTTGTTCCATAAATATGACAACTGTCCTCTACAAAGTATTTTTCTATAATGTTACAAAGTATTTGGTGGCTTATTCATTAGCCTTTGAGCATATCCTAGTCCACATTAATATGTTTTCAAAAAATTCCCACAAGATGGAAAAATGCATATCCATTGATTGCCATGATGAACATGTTAAATGTCCAATTAAATCCATTTATGACTAAACTGTCATAAATGGTTTCATGACAGTTCATGGTAAAATTTCATATTACTTCACGGTAAAATTTCATGTTTTTTCTCTTAATCCAAAAATAGTTAATTTGAATTCGAAAATCTGTTTTATTACAATACTGTAAAGCCTTTTTAGATCTGACAAACTGCTTAAATTTACCATATGCTGCCGGTACTTGAGTAATTCAGTCCATTGAATCAATATCCTCTTGTTACAGCAACGAGTTGTGTGTTCCAAATGAGGACTTACCTCACTTGAAGCAAAGAGTTGCTTTAATTCAGTGCTCTATAGAGGACAGTTAAAATTATATTCAAGCATTTTATAAATATATCCTCTACCACATCTGTTAACTTGACTTAAAACTAACTTTTCAACTAATTCAAAGCTAAATGATCTGTCCTGCATCCCTCATTTCTAGTCTGTTCTGCTTCATAATATTTTTCAACTTTATTTGTGGATCCAAAATGCAATTCTTTTTTTAGTGAAACCTGCTTATAATGAACATTCATTTAATGATAATTTAGATCTCATAGGCAAAATAAAATATTTTCCAAGAATACTTGTAATAGTATTAAAACTTCATTACTTGTTTTAAACTCTTTTTTTTATTTATTTATTTTATTTATCTTGAATTTAATGAAAAATTGGGGAAACGACTCCCCTTTTTACCAGGATCAAAATAGTTTCAACTTCGTTGAAACCAGAACTCTTCTCCTCTCTCTATATCGCCTCAGTTATTTTCTTTATATTTCTACAAAAAGTGAAAGTCGAAATTTTAAACAGGAGAGAGGCTTGCTTCACACTTTTTCAAATGAATGTTGGATTGTTGTCCAAATGAACTTTTGGATGGTGATAGATTTCTTTAAAGTCTGAAAGAAGAACACATTTTTTAATTTATTCAAATGTGATTTATTAGATAAAAATTTTGAGCAGGTCTACATTTTCATTTCAGTCATTTTAAAAAATAAAATCCTCCTTTCTTTGTCTTCAAACTAAATTTTTGAGTTTGTTGCACATTTCTTAAGACTAATGCTTCTATACCCTTTTTTCATCCTATGTAAAAAAAGAAAAGAAATCACAGAATGTGCTCTCCCTAACGGTATTAGAGACTAATTTGTGAGCTTTGTTTGAGGAAAATTCATTATGAGCATTTTTATGTAAATAGTGAACATTTATGGAAACTTTAGTAAAAGCCTTTGATAGCTTGACTCTTCTAGAAAAACTTTAAATATAGAAAAGGCTCATTTTTTATTTGTTATTTTTGAGTTATCATTTAAGTAAATTTTTGTAATTACCTATTAATGTTTGATAGGTTTTTGTGTTCTCTACTATTAAAATATTGTGATTTCATTTTATATGTTTACATATATTGTTATTGTTCAAATCTAACTATGAGTTTTTTACAGGGTATTCAAATTACTGCTACCACTCCAACTAGTAGTGCTGTGCGCTTGGAAACTGGTGTCGTAGAACTACAACTGTCAAACAGAGTTCAAAACATGTCTTCAAGTTGCCCTTATGCAGGTATTTGTATTTTGCAACTTCTATTATTGCATGCTTAGGAATTGTAAGTTGGTCTGCCTAGATCTGCATTTCTCAACCTTTTGAGATCCACAGACCATTGACAAAAGTTTTCAAAAAAATCGTGGACCTAGGAGGGGTTTAAAAAAAATCAACTCGCAATCAGTTTAAAACGATGAGGTCCTCCCCCATTTTTTTAACAGAAAGTATAAATAAATAAATGAGTAACAGTACTAAAGAACTGTCGCCAAAAGTATTTAAAGGTAAAGATAAGTAATTATTGCAGCATTTATACGTAGGTAAATTCACATTCAAGAACTATTATAGAATGAAAATGATTCACAAAATTTGTGAAAAAAGTATCAGACATTTTTTTATGTTTATTTATTTATTTATTTCAGTTTTTAGTAAGGAGACTTTTTGAAAGTGGTTGAGTAAAAATCTCTGATGACCGGTCATATTTTTCTGTGGACTGAGGAGAGTCCGCCGGAATACCGGTTGGGAATCATTGGTCTAGATTATGTACGCTAAAATAAATGTCTTGAAATTTTAAAATGTTGGACAAGTATTTGCCACAAAAAATTCATTATACATACTGCAATAGAATCGAAATACATTGTTCTGTTTCTCTCTCTGAATTTTAATTAAAAAAAAAAATATCAAGAGAGCAATGCCCTCCCCCCCCCCCCCCAGTGTTTGAAAATACTCATCTGTTATAAGTACAGTCAACTCTTGATAACTCAAAGTCCCAAGGGACCGGCTAAAACATTCAGGTTATTGGTAGTCGAGTTACGAGAAGTTTCCACAACAGTCTCAAGAGTTTGGGACTCGATGAGAACTTCGAGATAAAGGAATGTTCGAGTTATAAGCTTTGAGTTATTGAAATTTGACTGTATTAGCAATTAAGATTATTATTTTTTAATCTTATTTATGTATTAGCAGTCAAAGCTTTGTGCTGACGTATAAGTAAAATAAGGCAACTAAATTAAGTTTTTAAAACAAGTTGAAAACTCATTCAATAGCTGTTTCAAAGCTAGCAAAACGAGACTCATAGTCAGCGCGTAAGAGAATGAATGACAAAAACCCGGTTACTTTAATAGTGTCCAAACAACTGTTTACTGAGCTTTTTTAACTTTTTTTAAATGTTTTTATTTTTACTTTTTTTCATGCTGTCTTATTTTACTCAGTTCTTATTGGCTTGAACCATCTAGTCTGGAACTATGTTTTTATTTTTAGTGCTACTATAAAAGTGTATGGTTTCTCACTGATGATCCATATGTGACTAAATAAAATGTAAATTGTGGAATGTCTTTAAAATGATAATTTATAAAAACCATGCTGATTATATTTATGCAAATTAAATCTTAAAACAAAAATGTAAATAAGAATTGATTCCTCATTTTTAACATTCATAATCTTCCTAATATTTTGAAACTTTGATCTAACTTGACCTTGAAAATTAAACCTGATCATCAATTATATGTTTTGTTAGGTAATTACTTGAAACTCTTTGGAAAAGCTCAAGTTGATGTCAATCTTGCTCTTGGTCAGCTAATTAAGGTATGTTTTTTGTGCTGCCCTGGTATAAAAGATGCCAAAAGAGTGACATTTTTGTGTGCCATGCAAGTGACATTTTTCCTACATAGAGCCTGCTACCAATGCCCAGAACTGTATTTCAAATTCAAGATGTTTTTCTTTCATGTTTATCTCTTAATTAAACTACATATAACAGAAATTATAAGAAAAATATTTTGCAGTAGAGTCTCAAAAATCCGAGGTAATTGGGGCTCATCTCACCTCGGATTACTGAAAACTTGGATTATATGGAAAATCCTTTAAATAAAAAATTTACACTATTCAGGCAACATAAAAGAGGAGTACCTTTTACTTCCTGTATAAAGGAAAGGAGCTATTGTCTTCATGAAAAATTTATCACTCAAATTTCAATATGACTTTCTTTTTTAATTGCTGCTGAACGAATTTAGACTTTCATTTTTCTTGGTATCCGTACTTTATTATGTGATGTGCAAGACAACCAAAACATGCATTTTGACTGTACTTGAATCTTTTTCAATGAGCTTTGTGTCATGAAGTGTGTATCAATGTGCGTGTGTATGTATGTATCTTGGATTACACAAAAACGGGTTAATGTAGGAAGATTTAAATTTCGTTTTGGTTTCAAGTTGTTTTGATTACAATTGGATATTCCAAAAGGGATGTTAACACATTCTTTGGCAAATTAATGTCCGCTTTAAATACAAATACAAATGTGACAACCAGCAACAGGCTCTGGGCAAAGCTAGGCTGGTCCTGGTCAATTAATTAGTCCCCAATGAAGATCAATGGCCCTCATAAAGCTATCCACCCCCTTGCTCATTACCCCCTCTTCCGGTAAGCTATTCTAAATGCCCACGATCCTGCTAAAGTAGTAGTTTTTCCTAATTTCCAAGTTAGCCTGAGATTTAAATAGCTTAAAACAATGACCCCTTGTCCTGCTTTCCCCGCAAAAATTTTAACATCTTTCATTTTGATAAATTTAAATAACTGAATCATGTCCCCTCTGACTCTCCTTTGTTCCAGGCTAAAGCGGCTAAAGCAACTAATTATCTCCAATATCATCGAAGATCGCTAAAATTTTGAATTTTTAGAGCTTTAATTTCGAAAATATCGGCAGAATCTGAAACTTTTTTGAAAATATTATTAATGAGGGCATTCAATTTCGTTTTTAGAACTCCAGTTCTGAAAAAATTCAGGGGGAGAGCCCCTGATCCCGAGCTTTTCCCCAACATCACTGAAGATCCACTAACATTACGTTTATAAAGCTTCAATGTCGAAAAGTTGAGGGATAGCCCCTGGCCTCACCCTTTCTCTTAACGCAACCGAAGATAGTCAACCATCGCATTTCAAGGCTGCAATTTCGAACAATTTCCGATAAAAAGTTCCAAAACCCGTCCTTTCCCCTAGGTCATAAAAGATGGGTTACGATTGCGTTTTCAAGACTTCAATTTCGAAAAATTTCCAAAGAGGAGCCCCCATGTTCTTCTTTTCTCATCCTTCAACACCGTTCAAAGATCATCTAAAACAGCGGTTTTGGATCTCCTACATCAAAAAGTTTCTGGGGAAAAGTTCTGAACCCCATGTCTTTTGCTACATCATGAAATGTGGCCTACAATGTGCGTTTTTAGGACTTCAATTCCAATTTTTTTTCCAGGGGAAAACCCTCAACCCCCCCCTAATTTTTAGCATCACTAAAGATATCTTAAATTGCGTTTTTGAAGCTCTAACATCAAATAACGACTGTGGGAGGATTTCTGAATCTCATCTTTTCTCTTCAAGAAACCAAAGACAGCAAACAATTGTTTTTCCGAAAATATACCCTTAAATTTCAAAATTTTTCCGGAAGGGGACCTCAAAGACTCCCTCTTTCTTATTGACCACCAAATAGTCTAAATCTGGGGGAATCAGATCTGGGATTTTTGGGTGGTCCCTTTATCTTATTGTCCAATAGTTAGAGAGAAATTTTTAAATTAATATCTTGATACTGCAACATTTCTTTTATAAGGAGGAAAGTACAATTGAGGACTTAAATGGCTACTGAAAATTGTTCACGGGTCCTCAAATGAATCAAAACTTGAAGGGTTTAGTTTGGGTAATAGATCCAAAATATTAGTAGAAATTCTTTTTTTTTCCAATTTTTTATTCTTGTGGTACGTACTCTAAACACTTTTAACTTTCATTCTAACTCTTTCAATGACTTTCATGATTCGAAAAAAAAAAAATCATGCTTCTTTTCTTAACTTTTTTTAAATTTTACTTTCATTAATCCCCCCCCCCCCCATAATACATTACTCAATCGCCCCTCCCAACAGGAGCATCTGGATCTGCCGCTGGCTATTCCATTAAACGGACTGAACTGTAGATTAAAATAATAGATTAAAATAAAATAATACTTTTTACTTTTAAGTATAGGGGAAAAGGGGGCACGTGAGAACAATTTTTTTCTTTTCTTAATTTCTCAAAATATATTATCAATATTTCGGAGCAAATATGTCCTCCGGATTGAATAGTCTTTTCTTTGTGCATGGAATTTTTTCAGCAGTGCATTATATCCATGCCCAGTCAGATAATCAAATAAAAACATATTTGTTCAAAAAATTCTTTGTATTTCTGCTCAATATGCTTTATACTGTGTACTCTACTGAAGAAATAATAAGAAATATCGTAAAACGAAAGCAGATGCTAAAAGATGCTTGTAAAGTTATTTCGCGTGATACATGGCATAAAGGAACCACGAAAATAAGCCAAAAACACAAAGAATTCAGCATGTAAAAATCAAATATGGATGATTTTGGACATTTCAATTTAAAGCAAATGCCTTAACTATTGAAAATAAATGCTAAGTATTTTCAAACTGGCGCCGTTTATTGGTTTTTGTTTCCTTATGATGATGGTTATTCCAAAAGCAATTACTACTTTTTGATTTAAATTTTTTTAAGTAATAGCTAAAAGAATTAGTTATAATTCTTTTAATGATTGTAAATCATTCAACTGTCCTATGAAATCATTCGTGAGTGTTTTGAAGTTTTTATTGTTGTGTTATATTTTCAGTTTTAAGGATACCTCTTAAAAAGTTAGTTTCTTTATGGCCTGAAATCCATAAATCCTTAAATCCACATACCCACTTCTCCCAAGTAGTGTGGTTATTTGACCCTTGACTTTATTTATATTTTCTAAGAATCTACAGTTCTACTTTGTGTTTCACCCCCCCCCCCTCCATAATGGTGATTCTCAGGGTGGACCACTTCCTCCACTCCCTCTTCTCTAAACAATGTCACTGTGTTAAGAAATAATAGGTATTTATATTCAACAGCAACACTTAATATGCTGCTCACACATGCAACCTTTTCTCAAAATATCACATTTAATATGACATTTCAGTACAAAAAGGTTCCCCATCCCTACCATGTATCAATCAAATCGGAAGCAGAATGTGATATGAAGCAAAAACCAAAACATATTTGGAGTTAACTTTTGTTTTGAGTTGAGCCAGTGAGTTACATATTTAAAATTCTTACTGACATTTCTTTTTAAATGGAGGCAAGTAGTTTAAACAAGTTAAAAGTTTATTCATATTAGCATTTTTAGAATATGTTTCTTTTTTTTTTTTTTTTGTGATTTTAATGCATAAAAAAATTTTTAATTGATTCTTTGTAAAGCTATGTTTTTTTTTCCTTTTTCTTATTTTATGTATTTATTTATATATTTTTAAATGTTTGATTTTTGTATGATCTTTAAAAAAACATCTTAATTTAAATCTTATGCACCGGGATAACAGAAGTGCGTCATGACAATATATTAATGTTTGTCGAACTTTCAACAATTTTTCCTCTTGTGCTTTTGTTTACTGTTTAAAATAATTTTGGCAAAGAGGCCAAGTTTTTTTTCAAGTGTCTGATTCATATCATTAACTCCTGGTTTATCTGTTTAATGTTAAACTCTATAGACTCATTCAAAGGTACTCCAGCTTGTCGTTTGATAGCTTAGTACAGCTGGTGTGTATTAATCTAACAAAGTTGTATCTGTACTTTTTAACAAAATTGAATTATGGTCTCCAAGTGGTTCTTTCTTTGACTTCACATATATCACCTAAATGCAATGTGTTGTGGTCATTTGTCAAAAAGAACTGTTATTTAAAAAATTCTAAAAAGTTGCATCTGAATCAAATTCATAGAGATAAACTTTTAATAGCTATTTCTAATTTTGAACTCGGCTGCAGATACGACTTTTGCGCTTAGCACGGCAGCATAGTGATTCATGTTAAGTAACATTTAAAAAGTACAGTGCATTGTGTGCTGCTGTAAATAAAGCAAAGTTTAATTACCATATATAGATGCATAATAGCTGTGTTTTTTTATTGCTTAGAATGCTTTATTTGAAGAAGCTGAGCCTGAGTTTCAGCAGTTTGCTTATTTCAAAACCAGAATTTGTATGAGAAATGCCTTGCAGGTATTGTAATTTTTTTCCTTTCATTGTTCTGTAATTAAGAAATTTTTCTTTGCAAACAGTTTTAAAATAATATAAAATTATACTTTAAATAAAATTAAAATAATATAAAATTTTATAAATGTATTCCTTTATTTTTATTATTTGATACAACCTATATTTACCTTTCTTTCTTTGTTTTAGTACTTTATAGTAAGGGCATATAGTACAAGTAAAAGCCTTTTTTTACTATTTTAGAATCCAAATAAGTTAAGTACGTGTCAGCATATTTGTTAGTGTTTAATTCATTCTGGGGACATTTATTCCCTCTGAGATGTAAATATTGCTTAAAGTCTCGTGATGATCATTGATTGCATCTAGACTTTTCCTGTTTTCTTCTGACACTCAGCATGGGACATGGTTTATGGCATTGCTGTTCATCTTGGTGTATAATGACAATGCTGTTATTTGTGGGAAAACAATTTTTAAACACTGGATTCTATTTGTTTATTATACTGTAAATTTAACGGTATGAAAATAAAATGATTTAGTTGTGTACGATTGCTACTGGAAGAAATGAATTTTTATAAAATAAGAGAAGTTCATTCTTGTTCGTACTGAATAAATAAATACAATTCAAAGTTTATTTTTGCAAAGCATGTGTAGGTGCAGTGGTTGAGAGTAGCACGCTACAAGTAGCAACGCTACTGTGGTAGCTGCATTTTTCAGTATTTTGTAGTGTAGTGTACTACTTTTTAAATAAGTAGTAAAGTAGTAGTTGTAAAGTAGTAAAAAAAGTAGTGAGTAGTTCAATACAAAAAATAGTAGTTAGTAGAGATTTCTGGAAAATACTTTTTAATTAACTTTGAAAAAAGAAAAGCAGGTTCAAACAAATCTGACTGGCACAAATTTTACACAACAATGTGGGGCAAAGTGAAATGGTGAAATATTTACTCTGCTTTTAGCGCCACCAATCTATTAATGTAGTGATACATGTAGTCTATTCCAGTCAAGAATAAATTACCTCTGAAAATCAAAGTATCTGATAATACAAGCAATTTTCAAAAATATATGTATATTTTCTCGTAATATTGTAATATTTTTTCATAAATCAAAAAGTATTTTTGTTTTTATTAAAGGAAATAAATATTATTCTTAACATTTTAAATATCAATTGAATTCTACTATTATTCAGTGCAGTATTTATTTGTTTAATATTAAGGTTGTTTGTATTTTAAATGATTTGTACAGTTAGTCAAGTGCATGCACGGCAAAGTGGATGGGGCATAGTGAAATAGTTCATTTCATTTAACTTATTCAATCTTTTATTAAATCACTTCATTATCCTTCATTAATTATTTCATTTACATTCCTTCATTTGAAAATTCACTTATTCATTCATTACTTTTTAAACTGATTTATTTTTTCTCATTAACTTATTTATCTATTTATTTATTCGTTTATTGTTTCATTTCCTTTTATGTTCTTTCACTCTTTTATTTACTTATTTATTTGATCAAAATTGTCTAAATAATCAAATCGAAAAAATTTCAATGTAAAAATATTTTATATTTCACTTTGCCTCATAAAAATAAGAAGTGAAAAATTTCCACCTTTTTTTTTTTTTTTTGGAGGGACGAATTTACTGCCAAAAATAAAAAATAATGTTTCAATGCAAGTTTTATCATAAAATATATTGTTCTTTCTTTATGTACTCTAATCTTCAAAAAAAAAAAAAAATTCCAACTTGTTCATTTTGAAAAAAGTAAGTTATCTTAACCATTTCACTTTGCCTCACATTCCCCTACATCAGCAAATCCAATGAGAAATAAGACTTATAAAAATACAAACTGACCTCATGCATCTCATTTTGACACCATACATTCTATCTGTTTGACGTCATTAGTTTGTTTGGCATCGTAATTTCCATATTTCTACAATATTTGTATCGATGGAACTTGACTGAAAAAGAAAAGTTTATGAATTAGCTATAAATTTCAATTTAGCAACTCGTTTTCTTTTTTCTGACTGCTGAGAATGTCTCGTGGGGGAACCAGGCATGCCCACCTAGGGGGGTCATGGCGCAGACTACAACATTGAAATTTTTAGGGGGCTTGTTTTTAGGGATATTTTTCTCTTTTTGGGGGGCTCTTGCTTTTGGGGAGGTTTTACCAGTTTGGGGGGTGTGCCCTTGCTTCTAGGGGGCACCCCTGAAGGTTTCAGATTTCAAAGAGATTATTGTTCTAATACTGTAAAGGCACTTATTTTCGTAAAAATGAAGATATCAGTGATTTTGCAAGTTAAAATTTTGTGAATTTTATATGAAAAGACCGAAAGTTGAACCCCAAAAATATTTCGATAGGCTTAAATTTTCCTGATTATGACGGGCATGCAAAATTCGCGAAAATCAATGTTTCGCAAAATGAGTGCTTTTTCAGTATTCACCGAATAATGAAGCTACTGTAAATGTTATAGAACGGGATGAAGAAGATATTGAACTGCACTGGCCAGCTTACAATAAATAGGTCAATAAATAGGTCTGTTTCGGTCACTCGTCTGGTCTGCGCTAATTCTATATTAGCTACCAGTTTGTTTGGCACTCTTGGCTTCCTTATGAGGTTTTCCATCTCCAGCTCAGTCACTTCCCTATGCCGGGCTGATGAGTGCTAATAAGCACGAAACTGCAGTCCTCGACTGGAAATGACTGAGCTGGCGGTGAATTTCATGAATAAATAGGTGTATTACAGTGTTATATAAGAGCATGAAAACAGCAATATTTGGATTAAAAAGAAATAATAGATAATTCTTAGTAATATTCCATGTTCAGATAAGCTAATTTATCAATCTAAACCTTTTTTTGTTCAATCCTCAAACGGTGCGTGTGTGTTTGTTAGGGTGTCCCCAAAAAAACGAAAGTTGATTTTTCAAGTTGCACACTCGCTTATATATTTCTTTTATGGCGAAACAATTGTAGAAAAAGTTTCATATAATTTGAATAACGGCAACCTGTGTGCCGACTTGTGTCTGAAAGTGTGAACCAGCACTTGTTATGCTAAGCCAAATAAAAAAAAAATGTAGAAACTCAAAATTTCTGTTGATAAAACGTTGCTCCTGTACCCCACATGCACCACAAAAATAAATTCATTCAAAAACATTTAGGCATCCCACATTTGACCTAAAATTGATAATTTTCTTCAAAAAATTGATTTTTTTCTATATATTTTTAAAAAAATTTAAGGTAAATTTTACGAAAATATCAAGCTGAAAAATATAAACAGTAAAGTAAGTAATTAGCGTTAAATAGAAATTTTTTCTCTCCTGCAGCAGTTAAGTCTCCCACATAGTACTCAAGATATGGATTGTTTCAAGTTTAAATTAAATATTTCATTTTAAATACATTTTTTAAAAATTATTATTTATTTGCAAATGTTGATCTGAAAATGTGTGCGCTAATAATTTTTGAACTTGATTTTTTTTTAAATTGATGTGTAATTTTTAAAAAGATAAATAGAAAAAACAATCAATTTTTTGAAAAAAATTTAAAATTTTAGGCATTGCATGGGATATCTAAATGTTTTTTTTTTAATTGGAAGAAACATTTTGTGGTACATGTGGGGTATAGGGGAAATCAACAGAAGTTTCGAGTTTCTAAAAAAAAAAATTTCTTGATTTGGCCTAGCATACAAGTGCTGGTTTACACTTTCAGGCGCAAGTCGGCACGGGTTGATGTTGTTCAAATTATTTGAAACTTATTTTTACAATTGTTTTGACCTAAAAGGAAAAATATAAGAGGGTATGCGACTTGAAAAAACGACTTCCATTTTTTGTGGGACACCTTAGTGTATATAATATTTACTTATTTTTTGAAAAGTAGCAAAGTAGTGACTACATTTCAAAAGTAGTTTGTGGTCGCTACATTAAAAAAAAAGTAGTTGTTGTTCGCTACAAACAAAATGTAGTTTTTCCTACTACTGGTCAGGTTTAATACTGTATTTGTGTATTTTTTATAGGATGAAATGATTTCAAGTCATTCTGAAGATAAAGAAGCTGTTTTAATAACATTAAATAGACCACTAATGTATATTCAACCTATAGCTTTGGATAAAGGTATATTTGATGATTCAGATCATCTTTTTGTTCTATGTATAAAGATAGCGCTAACCTTTATATATTTTATGTACTGTACACAAGAACTACAGTATACTTTGATGTTTTCTGGATGACAAAGTTAGATTTCTGTTTCAGAGCACTTTTGTTAAAATTAAGCTCCATAAAATTAATTGTATTAGTTCAGAAGTCTTTCTCATAAATATCAAAAAATAAGTTTGGTAAATTAAGTACATTACATTATTATCTTAATTCTAAATAATAAATAGTTTCAGTGGCTTTGAAACGTCAAGTGAGAGCTGTTTCAATTATTCACTTTTTGAACTTCTCATTTTTGTTATGAGACATAGAGCAATAAACTTCTACTTAGTTATTAATAGTCATTACATTATACAGCCTCTTTATTCTTTACTCATTTTGCCAAAAACCAAAAAATTTGTTTTCTGTGCTTGTCTATTTTTGTGTCAGTGTTTATTCCCATAAAATTATTTCCAATAAATACATACCTTTAATTCCCTTAAAACTTTTTTTTAATTAACCAATTAATTTTTCCTTAACCAAGTATCTTTCACAAATCAAAAAACTTTCAAAACTGAAGTTCTGTGCCATGATTTAGATTGAATCTCCAAAATTTAGTTTGTTCAACTGGTATTATTTTGGTGGAATAGTATTTCTCTAAATTCCAGGTCTTTTTAATTTGTGTGGAATTAAGTAACATTCAAGGCACAAGGAATTGAATATGTAATCTAATATGATATTTTGGGGTGCCTACTCCCCTAAGAGCATGGACGCACCCCTCTGAATATTGCAAAGACCCCCCACCCCAAAGCAAGAACCCCTCCCTCCAAGAGAAAAAATACCCCTCAAAACATGCCCCTCCTAAAAATTTTAATGGTGCAGTCCTGCCCCATGACCCCCCCCCCCCCAGGTGGGCACCCATGTGATATTAATATCCTGTAAGTCTCAATTGAACAAATGAAAAAAATCATTAGCATTTCATCTTTAAGACGCTGTACTATACAATAATATTTTTCATTTTTAGGAAAAAAATTGCTTATTTTATTATTTTTTTCTAAAAGTTGCTTTTTTGTCATCAAGTGCTCAATATGTGTTTTATCCAGCTGTTAACTGATGGTAAGTCGGCTAAGCCTTACTTGTTTCTCAGCCCTGATAACAGATTTTTTTGTCATTTATTGTCTTTTCTATGTCAGAACCCTTTCTTGCTAGCTGTATTCTTTGTTTACATCTACTGCAATGAATCAAAAAATTCTTAATGCGGAACTTAACTATTTAGGAGTTGTGGCTGTTGGTTGAGACTATCCTCCTGCTTTAGTTGATTTCATTAATATTAAAAAAAAATTTGCAAAAAAATCTCAAAGTATTGTTCTTAATAGAAGTTTTAACGCTAAAAATTTGGTTGTTTTGCCTTTCTTTCCTGATATTAGTTTTCATGTTGCTAAGATTCTAAAGCGATTCCAATTCGAAGTGGTGTTTTCTCCCATTAATAAAACTCATGGGTAAACCCATTAAAAACTTTCATTCCCTTCTCTTAAAGATTCTGTTCATCCTCTTAACTGTTGTGGGATTTATAAAATTGATTGCAATTGCAGACTCGAATAGATTGACAGCCTCATTCTTTGAAATTTGTTTAAAAGAACATCAAAGCTATGTGAAGAAACAACAGCTAAATAAATTGCTCAACACTGTTGGGATTTCAATCTCTCTTTTGATTTCAACTCTTATCAAATTATCCAAAAATGACCCAATTTGTCTGATCTTGAGTTTTGAGAATCTTTCCATATCCTGAGGAACCAGTCTAGTTTTTTGCTTTCTTATTTTGATCTATGATCAACTAATTCAAAATTTTTTATCCTTTACTCTGCTTTTTCTGCATTTCTCTCTTTGTTACAATGCTTCAACACATAATTTTTCTTGTCAGTAAATTTATTGCTAATTTATTTGAAGTGGACTCATTTATTGGACAATTTGCATTGTTTACGGGATTTCTTGGAAATTTATTACTTAAT
Organism: Uloborus diversus; assembly: GCF_026930045.1. Taxonomy (NCBI): domain Eukaryota; kingdom Metazoa; phylum Arthropoda; class Arachnida; order Araneae; family Uloboridae; genus Uloborus; species Uloborus diversus. The sequence continues at coordinate 204,269,887 of NC_072733.1, read as the reverse complement.
GTCTTTTTTCCTGGAGGTGTCCAGGTGTCATTTTGCTTTATTTGTTTTTTTAATTCCTTTTTTACTCTTTATACTGTCTTCTGTTCCATCGTGTTGCTTTCTTCAGATGACTCTTTATCTAAAAGCTCACACTTCTTTGCATTGAAAATGTGTTCCTTTTACACCAAAGCACATGTCTGCAGTAATTTGCAATTTTTGTGCACCAAAATGTTGGTAATTCATTCATTTAATTTTCAAGCAAAAGGTATTTATTCGTTATAACTAAGATAGTAAGTATAAAAAGTCTTGTAATTTTCAATGAAATTTATTGTGTTTTTGATAATCAGTATTGGGCTTCCCGAATAAACTGAAAAAATGGGCATCTTATATGATTCTTTATTCCTTCATGTTATTACGAAATTTTTAATGTCCAGTTGTTGGATTTGTGATCTAGCTTTGACTGTCCATTTTACGAGGTGTGATCAAGAAATGCGAGGAATAATTGTTTGTTAAAAAAAGTAATAAGGTTACATAAAATTTTTGATTTAATCTCCTTTAAAGTAGTGTGCTTGGCGAACAATACACCTATTTAAACATTGTCTCTATGACTGTAAGCATTTCTGGTAGGCATCTTTTGGAAGGGCTTTTAGCCCTCTCAATGTCAACAATGGTGTCAAAACGTTTTCCTTTAAGCACAGTTTTAATTTTTTGGAAGAGCCAGAAATCGTGTGGTGATAAATCTGTTGAGTATGGTGAATATGTTCAGAGAGAAACATTTTTCCGGCCAAAAACTCGCAAAACACCATCTTCCTTCGGTTCATCACCCAAAATTCTGGGAACAAATTTTGCCCTCACTTTTCTCATTTGTAACTCGTCATTTAAAATGCTTTGAACAGAGCTGTATGAGATTTTAAGGTCTTCCGGTAGCTCTTAAATAGTCATTTCTCTGTTTGAACTAATCAATAATCATTGTTTCCACTTTTTGCGAATTTTCTTCTGTTTTTGAGGTTACTGGAAGCCTTGTACGCTGCTCGTCTTCAACGGTCTCATTTCTGTTTTTAAATCAGTCATACCACTTGTTGTCTTCAGAGTTACCACATTATCGCTGTGCACCAATTTTAACATTTTGTGAGCTCTTTTGCAACTTAAAACAAAATTTAATGTTAATACGCTGTTCAAAGTCCACGTCGCGCGACAGACACAATAAACTCAACCTCACTCTAGCTGCTCTCTCAGCTGACTGACAACTTCTTTTACAACTTGTCCCTACTAGTTTCAGGTTATCATACTACTGGACAAATCACAGCATATGGATATAGCTTCAGCAGCTGCTATAAAAATTCATTCACTGTACTTTTTGATCACACTTTGTACAAATTCAAATGTTTAAAAATAAGGCAACTATAGAACTGAATAGCATATTTCAAATGATGCTATCCAATCTGCTCTAGAAGATCAGCCTTTTACACTTTGTTTTGAAGAAGATTTATTAAGATAGTCGATTTTTTAACAACACTTTTAAGGAGTGGGTTCCTTTTTCTGTTAAGTTATAATTAAATCACACACATTGCCATTTTAAAATTCATCTGTTATAATTTTCTTCGACTATAGTTCCTTATTTGAATCATAGACAATAATTACTGATTTTTGTCATTTACTCAACAGTTATGCTTTTAATAAATCAGGATTCCCTGAATTGTGGTTAAAGATGCAGCGTTGGCTTGTGAGAAAATACACCATCTCATTGAGAGAAAATTAATAAGGGGACATCCACAAATGATGTTATGTTTTGAAAAGAAAAGTGTTCATGAAATTGGGACAAAGGGAGGAATGGGGTAACAAGACGCATGACATCACTCATTTTTTATAACAATATGTTTATGAAAAATAACATAACATGAGACAATAGGAGACAAGGTAAGGTGAAGTGTGATGGGGGAAGAGTCAAATTTGTTGAAAAAAAAAGGGACAGCACTTAAGTGTTTTCTCACATTATTTTATGAAAAAAAAAATTCATTTGAGCTCTTTCAAAGCAGAGTAATGAAAAAAAATTAAAACCTAATGATCTAATTGATAACTTCATAAAACATCCTCATTACCATGTTTTTAGAAGGTAAAATTGACTTCGCTCTTAAGTAATTTTTGTGCTGTTATTGAAAGAAGAAAACAGTAGTCAAAAGGTTGATCTTGTGGATGCCATTTCTAATTTTTTATGTGTATGGAACTATTCTTGTACTCAAAAAACTAGTGCCAAAATAGCAAAGATGACCGAATGAAATTTTTATCTTTCTCTCAGTGTTGAGATGATAAACAATATCACTCTTTACTGCGCACTAAAATATATAAAACAAGTTTTTTTTAAACTTAAATTGTAAAAAAAGGTTATTCAAAAGGATATGTGTGATTTATTTGTCAGTTAAAATTCTTTGGGATAAATACCTTTTGTAATGGGTGTGATTTTTTTTAAAATCAAACTAGTTTATCAAAAATTTAAATTAGTAGTTGAAATAATATGTTTTTGTATAAATGAGAGCAAAAAAAAAGTGCTATTTCAAAGTGTTTAGGAATTATTGAATTTGATGTTTAAGAATGTGAGTGAAATATTTTTTTCTTTGCACATTACAGCTGTCTTAGTATGGCTAAATTACAAAAATGCATATGAATACTGGAACGAACAAAGAGCAGGCTTGAACAAAGAGGTAACTTATTTAGGAACAAATGTTTGTTTTGTTTTTGAAACTGTTGTGACTTACGAAGATTAGTAATACAATTTTATTTCTACTCTTGATAAACAGGTATTGACTGCAACTCAGCAAGTATTTGAAAGAGTTCCTCAGATATCTCAACTTAGTTCACAGGCATTGGGAACTCTCTTTCTCCAATTAACTGTCGATGATATGGGTATTTGTTTGCCATTAAATCCTCATGCTGGAGTAAGTGCAAGTTAGCTGCTCCTGCTTGCTTAATGCTTTATAATATGTTACTTGATGTTTTTACATAAATATATAATCATTATAAAGTTATGTTGGAAAACAAAATAAATATGCTGTCTCTTACACTATTACATTTCCAAATTATAGTTCGACAAAGAAACATTTCATTATTTCTTTGTTGTACTATAAGTGTATTTAAAGCAATTTTGAATTAAATTGCATTAATTGAGCGTTATATTGACAATCGTTTTTAGCTTTTCAAATTATTTTTAGTCTCTTTATCACAAAAAGTATAATTGTTTTTTTCCCCCTTGTTTTTGTTTTTTTAATTTAATATAGAAAAAAGAAGGCTATAAGAAAGTAAGTTCTAATCATTTGAATCCTAATTTATCAGTATATTAAAATATTGTAAAATATTTTTGGACTTCATACTCTATTTATTGTGTTTCTTTTACGTTTTTAGAATGTTAGTAACAAAATGTATGATACAGAATTGAAAGCTGCTGTTGTTGTTACATTAGAAAGTACAAGAATATCTGCCTGTTCATGTGGATCATTAGTCAGCAAGGCTAAATTTACAGGTATATATATCTATATGAGCATGAACATATTAGTTATACAGTATAACCTCGATTTAATGATTGTCAAGGGGCCAGAAATAGTTAACATTAAATAAAGGATCAAACTCAAGGAGCATTGACATTTAATACAGTCAAATTCGAACCTCCAGACCAGTGAAATGTATCATTAAATTGAGGAAATCGTTAAATTGGGTATCGTTAAAACAAAGTTATACTGTATAATGAAATACTGTTTAGTCAAACCACTTTCATTCTGATCTATTTTTTTAACAGTTCATTGTAAAATCTAGTAAACATTAAGAAACCCATTTTTATTTATAATTTAGGGTGCCTGTGTTAATTTAACCATATAAATAATATATAAATAATGTTATCCTCCATTTAGGAATGAAGAAATATGAAACGAGATCATATACAGCATGCTAATTCTCTTACATTATGGACGAAAAAATAATTTAGAACATGCTATTTTTTTAGGAAACCAAATGTTGTAGGTAACTCATACAAAAGTATAAAATCATCTCCCCAAAAACATTTCATAAAATTCATAATAATGAACAAAAATTGCTTTCAGTTCTTCTTTTTGAACATAAACCACAAATTTTAGTTATATTTTATGCAAAACAAAAGGAAAAACATCTTTACCAAGTGTATTTTCAGTTTTTGTTCAATTGTGCTTGTTACAGAGATTGTTTAGAAATGACATCATCTGAAGAAAGCCTTAAATAATTATGGTATGGATTTAATATCAATGTGGAAAAGAAAAATAGTTTTTGATGTCTCAAAATTCCCAATGTACCCCTAAGTTCCAGATTTTTTCTATTGTTCAAAATATCTGGGTTTTTTTGCATCTCTCTTTCTTCTTTGTTTTCCATGCTGCAGTCTTAAATGCAGAAATCATCAATCGCTCTTCCAAGATTCCTCCACGCCATCGAGTATCTTAAAGGATTAAGGATAGGAGATTTTTTTCTCTGGGTTATAATCTTTTCTAACACTATCTACTCACATTACCCATTTTATCACAAAAAGTTCTATTCTCTCATAGATTTTACTGCTTAAGTTGTTACAGGCTACAGCTCCATACATTTGGTGCTCTAAACTTCAAAGGAGTTTGTGCAGGAAGTTTTTTGAGACACAACTCGAACAATAGCTTTTTACCTATTAGGACACAAAAAGTCATCAATTACACCATTTTCTTTTTTTCTTTTTTAACAAACTGCATGCAGCTGATTGAGAAATTTCAAGCTTTGATATCTGCTTTATGGACACATTTCGGGACAATGTTTACAGTGCCAAAATTTTATGTTTTCAAATTTAATAAATCTTTCCACTATAGGCATCTTGCTCAGAGTGGTTTCAAATCAAGATGAAAGTTGAATTTCAGACTTAACTTGGCAATTAATACTTGGTAATCAAATAAATGCCTTGTACCTAACAAACATTTTCTATCTTTACCTTCAAAGTCATTATCAGCATTGTACAAAATCCAAATTTAAGGGCATTAACACTAGAGTTACAGCGTTCATCGTACAGGTAGAAATACGGACGTTGGAAAAAAAACCTTGAAAACAAAATGCATAAATTAATACATAATGTTATGTTATTTGGAAAAATGATGTAAACAAACAAAATGATGTTGATTTAGATTATGATTCCAGACTTAAAAGGCTTAATATGTATAGCCTAGAGCAAAGGAGAGTCAGCGAGGGACATGATTCAGTTGTTTAAATTTATCAAAATGAAAGATGTTAATGGGTTAAATTTTTGCACAGAAAGTGGGACAAAGGGGTCATTGTTTTAAACTATTCAAATATCTCGCTAACCTGAAAATTATTTAAAATTACTACTGTAGTAGGGTTATGGGCATTTGGAACAGCTTACTGGGCAGGCTGTAATGAGGAAAAGGTAGATTGCTTTAAGAGGACTGTTGATCTTCATTGAGGATTAATAAATTGATTAGGATCAGCCTAGCTGGGACATATGCATAGCCTGTTGTTGGAAACATATGCAATTATTTATTTGTAATTTTGCATGCATTTGAGATGAAGAAAAAGAACCTGAAATTAGAAAATGGTTACAAGGTCCCATATGAGTTGAAGAAAATTGCCACATTACATTTTTACAATAAATATCAGATGGATAATACATGGTTTATTGCTTTCTTTTGTGGTCTTGCGATAAAAATATTTTTCTAATTATTTCAGGATTATGTATACGCTTCGCTGATGATTTTGAAACATCACTGGATGACTGGAAACCAGACCCAACAGACACAAACATAATGAATTTATGTGTTGTATCTGAAGGAACGTATGAAATATGCTCAAGGACTGTAGCACCTCAGGGACTAAGTGAGTTTGACCTTGATAATAAGTTGAAGTTAATATTTTAAAGGATTTCTATGAGAAGTTGAAATCATATTTTCTATTCATGTTTCATTTCACTTAAAAGCAAATGGAAAACAAACAGGAATTCATTTTACATCCTATGGCACTGGTACAACTTCCAAAATAAAATTCTACTTATGTATTACAATCAATGCATAATACTCCAAGGAAGATTTCCTGATATAACTGTACTTGCTTAGATTTTATTTTATTGTAAAATATGGCTGATATATTCATAATAATTTGCATCCAGACATCCTCTGGACATCCAGACAGAGAGACTTTCAGCTTTATTATTAGTAAAGATACAGCATAGTTTGTAGACTAATAAAAAAATTTGAAAAACGTTAAAATATTTGTAGTCCTTGAATTTGTTGACTTATTTTTAAAAAGAAACATTACAAATTCTTGTCAAAAATTCTTATGCCTCTGTTTTCAGAATTTTTTTCAATTTTATTTGTACGCTCCAAAAATCAGATTTTTCTTTTTTTTTTTTCGAAAAATGATTTTTGTAGGAATTTCTTTCTTTTTCTTTCTTTCTTTTTTTTTTTTTTGAAAAACCGGCTACAAATTTAGTGCTTTGAAAGAATTGACAAATTAAAGACTTTCACTTTAACTGAATTTTTACAATTAATAACCCATTTAACAAATATTTTATTTTGGAAAATGATCCACTATCGAGCTTGTTCTTCGCCAAAAATTGCACCCAGTGCTTGAGATTTTCATCCTTTTGCATATTGTAATAATTGATCACAACAATCTGCACTATTATTTGCCAAATCTGCAACTTCAAATATAAGCACTCTTGAGTTGCATGTCAATAATTAATTAGTCAAATGAGAGAACACCTAACCACTCACAAATGAGATAACAATTAGGTATCACTAAACAGCCAATCAGAAAAAGCAATAAGTATCTGTTTTTGAATCCTATTCTGAAACAAAACTAAATGACATTAGTTATAAAATTAATTGTCAGTAACGCTAACAAATCAATTTCAAGGCTAACTTATGCAAGCATGGAACTGGAGGTTTTATGCTTTATTAACTTTTCAAATAAGAGAATTTCAAGGATTACTTCGCTCAAGTAATCAATATAATGGGGGGTGTTTTCTTTGAATTTTGAGTACAAAAATCCTAGCTTTATTTTTACATCATGATTTCGATGTGTAATGCTTATGCTTTTACTCTTCAATAGATAATGCAAAGTGGATTCTGAATGTTCAGTGGCAAATGGAAGGTGTTGACATACACTTGGATACAAATATTGGAAAGCAGTTATCTGCACTATTCAAAACACTTACAGCTTTAACTGGTGTAGAAGATGAAAATGATGGGACAGATTATCCTGATGTTGCAGCTGAAGAAGTTACTAGACATGGAACTTCTGTGCAAGTATGTTAATGTTTGTTTCTGTTAGAAAAAACTAACCAAATTTTAATGGTCCTCACAAATGTGTCTTGGTTAAGCCAAATTATGAAATATGTTTAAGTAAATCATTAACATTTATTATTTCGGAAAAATACAACATGTTAATAAACGTTTTAAAACTTCTAAAGCTCATATAGAATCCTAAATAAGAACCTCCAGCAATCTAAAAAAATATTGCAGGAACCCTAACACGTGGAAAAATTTTTTACCACTGGTGCTCCCACATAGTTCATATCGATGGAACAGTCCTGTAGCTTTATTCTATCTTGACACCGGTATTTCCAGAACTTGACTACTTCAAACCAACTACCAGGAACATGGAAGGCTGGCTGGCCTAGCATCCAACATCAGCAAACAGACATTGCTGTCAATCCATCTCAAGCCAGGTAAGCATCAGAAGCCTGGAGAACCACAGGGGCAGCAACCCCCTGTGGCGACCAGGAACTATGGAGGGAACATCGAAGCAAGAGAAGAGTTTGGTGCATGGACGTCCACCACTTAAATAGAGCTTCACTGACGTTCTATTCCATTTGCATATTTTCGTTGGAATGTTAGACGATATTCATTGAAAATACTCCTTAAAAGGTTGTGGCAACAGTCTATTCGTGGAAACAGTTTTCTTTTCAATGAAAACTTTCTTTTCACTGCTAGATTAACTGATAACCGTGGAGTTTGTTTATATTCACTCCGTGTTTGCCTGAGTGGTGAAAGAATTTGGGATGTTGCATTTATATGTGTAGCGTCAAAGTATGGAGAATCCCCTCACATAAAAATAAGTAAGTACAATTAATACAGTTCCCTTAGCACTGGAAATGCAAGGTAAATGAATAAAAAATTCTAATATTTAAACAATTTCATTTATTATATTCTAGACACAGCAATTTTAAAAATAGTTGCTCAATCCGTTTGCACAGGTGTGACATTTTTACCCATAAGTTTTCACTTTATTCTTGGAATTTTTAAATTTGGATTTTAATTGTGATATATTCAAATATAAGGAACTACAGTGCCGGCTGCTTATATGAATCACATTTGTTCTAAACAGTTTTGATTAAATAAAGCAGCTAATTTAATAAAGCAGCTAATTCAGTAAAGCTGGATTTTGTTCTGTTTTTGACGATTTGATTCATTAAAATGGCTGATTCAATTAACCACTGATTCAAAAAACTGGCTTCTACTGTATTACATATCAAAATATGTAAATGTAAAACAACATTTACTTTTGAAAATATAATTTTCGGGATAAAAAAAGGCAAGCGTGATATGTCCAAACAAGCAACATAAGGGGCCATTCATTAATTAAAGCAAAAATCCTGGGGGTGGGGGGGTTGGAAAATTTCCTACATACCCTTACTTTGGAGGGGGTGTCATACCTGTTCTTATGTAATATTTTTCAAGCCCTTATTTAATATTAGAAATCGAGCTGTGAAGTGGTTTGGCAGAGATTATATTTCATTTGCATCTGGAAGATTAAAACGTATTAGAATGAGCTGTTTTTTAATTGTTTTACTAAGAAAGAACAGTGTAGAATACAATACAAGAATCATACTATGTATGACATGTTCTATTTTTGATTTAGTATTGCATCATATAATATACTTGAAAAATGAAAATTTTTGATTTAGGTCAATCTGGGAGTTTTAGTGTAACTGATCCTTTTCTAACAACATTTTATTATTTTGAAAAACAAAATGGAATCTTACGTAATAATAGGGAGGAGGGGGTTGAAAAATCTTACGTTCCCTTACATAGAGGTTCAGGAGGTCAAAAATTGCCAAAACCATCCTTACGTAATTAATGAATGGTCCATAACAATGCACAATCTAAAGAGGCTTCACTGTATTTTGTTGCAAACAGACTCCTTTAAAAAAAAAAAATCAGTCCTTGATACATTATTGTACCTTTTACTTCGAGAAGATCTTGTGTGAAAAACAAAATATTTTTACACATGTAGACCTCTATTTCTCTTAATGCTTTAATTTTGTTCAAAGCTTGTTTCTGTATTTTTGATATTTTAGTTGAAAAGAAATTTTTTCATTTCAGGAGCCAACAATGTCCAGGAAAGGAAGTACCTTCATTGAGTCTTTACCTCCACTATTTCTTGATCCAAGTTTAGATGCTAAAAAACGTTCTAGACTCATTGAAAAGGAAATGAATGAACAAGCAAAAATTATTAATGATTTACGGTAAGCAGCGTGTAACCTACCTATAAGTATTAGAAATCAAATTAATGTTGAAATATTTTGAAAATTCCATCTTTTTAGATCTGAAAAGGGAGAGGGCAGTAGTATGGGATAGAACTTAAAAGTATTGCTGTACACCTCAAAGTCATCCATAGTAGGTGTTAGAAAGCAAAACTTAACCGCAATTTTTTTTTTTTTTTTTTTAAAGAAATGGCACTTTTAGCAGAATTGCGTGTATTGGAAATTTCACCAGTTACCAACTACAAACTAAAAAGAGAGTAATTAAGCGCCAGTATATGCATTACAGAATAATATTGGGCAAAAGTGCCACATTCCAAACTCTAAACTATAAACAAGAACTTAAACCTGAAAAGCAGGAGATTTCGCCTTGACTAATTAGGAAAACAAAGTTTCAATAATTAGCTTTCCACAGCTACAACTGTAAAGACGTAGGCTTTTTTAAGTTTGTTAATGGTATTAGTTTCATTAGTTGAGAGGTGGAAGTATGTAGATTCTTCATTGATTATATCGTGTACCGCATTTTCCTGCAGATTATCTGCGGGCGGCATATAATCTGCAGGTCCTAAAATCGGCCTGAAGAAAAAAAAGCATTTTATAATCTGTGGCAGCGTATAATCTGAAGATAATACGATGTAAAAAAATAAAGTTTGAATTTAACATACCATTTGAGTAACTAAACTAAAAACATGAAAAGGTAATTACTTTAAAGGCATAATCAAAATTAATCTGAAATATAATCTAAAATATAAAGATTTCTTCTTGAAATCTTGATTATAGTATGCTAATTACTTGAAAAAAGAATCAAGACGATGAAACAAACGGTCTAATCTTGTGCAAATGGCTTCTTAATTCACTGTATTATTGTTTATTTTACATGGCCTGAATCGTGTAAGAGGAACCTTCAAGCAACGTAAAATAACCAACATACAGGCAGGCAGCGAGAAAGAACAAGCAAGCTTTGTAAAATAAAGAACATTCAGTCGGCATACGGTCTCTATCGGTGAATCCTACTGTAAATATTGAGGTTCAATACGTTGGTGTTAAGAAAAAAAATCACAGATAATCCGCGGCAGCGTATAATCCGCACCTCATAAATTTTGCCTCTTTTAACAGATAATCCGTGGATTATACGCAGGAAAATATGGTAAATGTGATTTCAATTCAATCAAAAAGTGGTGCCTATATTCAAGAAATACATTAAGTAGAACATTAAACGTATAGGAGAGTTTTCTTTAAAAGTGCTCAAGTTCAATGTCATGCTTATCATAAGCTTTCAAAAAATTAATGCAAAAATTAGGCCGATATTTAGTACCCAAACTAAAACGTTTTATAAGTGTTTTGTTTTGTAAAGAAATTAAATCAACGGCCAGAATATGACCAATGTCAGAGTTGTAAAAGATGGAAGCAGAAAAATTAGCACAATTGCAGTTAAATCCAAACACTTATCAAAGATTTTAGCTACTTCTTGGTAGTTTGAATTTTTTTCTAGAAAGGAGGGTTAAATTTATAACTGTAAACAATTTGTAGATCATTGATTGGAAAAAAATTCCGAAAGATTGCTGTGCATTTTTGAAAAGTTTAAGTTATCTAAAGATTTTTGCAAAAAACTAAAAGTACGATAGTAATTCTGATTTTGTTGAGTAGAACCAACTTTATAGTTCAAAATATCATAACAGAGGAATTCAAAGTGTAGATTTTTAAAATGGTAATTGGGAAGGAAATTTTTCAGGGTTTTTTTTTTTATATAGAGATTTAAGTGTTAGGTTGAAAAGATATTTCCTCACTTCTTCTGTATTATAACAAAAACAAAAAGAATTCTCGAGATTGTTCAGAATTTCAATTGGCGAAAAAATGCTGATAAGTAGATGGATTATCCTGACCCTCTTTTAAAGCGAATGGACTATTGTTATTTCCAAATCTAAAAAGTGAAAAAGCACCAAAATTCTCAGAGGAGTTATGGTATGTAGTATACAATTCATTATGAATTGAAGAATTTAACCCATAAATGAACACACATAGATTTGAACTGTAGAATAAAGTGAGATTCCAGTAAAAGTCTCTATTCCATAGATTATTCAAAGCCCAGAATAGAAATAAAACTATTATCAAAACTGTGAATGTAATTACTCTCTTTTTAGTTTGTTGCAAAAAAAAAAATTCTGGTCTTTTGACCATATTTATTGAGTCCTCCATGGCTGATGAGGTCTTGATTCAACATTTTAACTTTTCTATTAATTGCTGCTTTTATTTTTCCTTTTTCTCTTTATTATTATTCATTAAAATTGTTTTAAAACTTGTTAATTTGCCTGTATATATATATATATATATATATATATATATATATATATATATATATATATATATATATATATATATATATATATATATAAAATTAAGCAAACAGAATTTCAAATATTAAACAAATTATATATAATTAATGATGATAAAAAGGAAAATTGCAAACAGCTATTAAATAGGAAAAGATAAAGTATGAATCTAGAGCTCATCAGCCGTGGAGGATTCATTAATCATGGTCAAAAGACCAAAAAATTTTAACTATGAACTATAAGAGAATGTTTAAGCTCCAGTACATGCAATATAGAGTAACATTGGGCAAAAGCACCACTTGCTAAACGAAAAACAATAAACTAGAGCTCAAACCTAAAACTAGAAGCAGGGGGTTTCGCCTCGACTAATTAGGAAAACAAGTTCCGATAATTAGCCATCCACGGGACAGTACCTGCCTATAACAAAATTATCTTACCTTGAAATCCATGTAAAAAGAGCCAATTCCATTGTTCAACCTGGTAAAAATCCTTTCCAGTTGTCAACGTAAAAATAAAATAAAAATAAAATCATATCCAGAAGATCAATCCATAGACATACCAGTCGAACAATGGAATTGGCTCTTTTTACATGGATTTCAAGGTAAGATAATTTTGTTTTAGGCAGGTACCGTTCCGTGGATGGCTAATTATCGGAACTTGTTTTCCTAATTAGTCGAGGCGAAAGCCCCTGCTTCTAGTTTTAGGTTTGAGCTCTAGTTTATTGTTTTTAGTTTAGCAAGTGGTGCTTTTGCCCAATGTTACTCTATATTGCATGTACTGGAGCTTAAACATTCTCTTTTAGTTCATAGTTAAAAATTTTTGGTCTTTTGACCATAATTAATGAATCCTCCACGGCTGATGAGCTCTGCATTCATACTTTATCTTTTCCTATTTAATAGCTGTTTGCAATTTTCCTTTTTATCATCATTAATTATATATAATTTGTTTAATATTTGAAATTCTGTTAGCTTAATTTTATATTTACTTGGCTTTTTAGTTTTGCTGCGTTGCGCATCTATGGGCTTTTGGTGTGGTCTTTTCAATATTTTTCACTTTTACTATTATATATATATATATATATATATATATATAATAAAAGTGAAAAATTATTGAAAAGACCACACCAAGAGCCCATAGATGCGCAACGCAGCAAAACTAAAAAGCCAAGTAAATATAAAATTAAGCAAACAGAATTACAAATATTAAACAAATTATAAATAACAAATGATGATAAAAAGGAAAAATGCAAACAGCTATTAAGTAGGAATAGATAAAGAGTGAATCCAGAGCTCATCAGCCGTGGAGGATTCATTAATTATGGTCAAAAGACCAAAATTTTAACTATAAACTAGAAGAGAATGTTTAAGCTCCAGTACATGTAATATAGAGTAACAATGGGCAAACGCACCACTTGCTAAGCTAAAAACAATAAACTAGAGCTCAAACCTAAAACTAAAAGCAGGGGGTTTCGCCTCGACTAATTAGGAAAACAAGTTCCGATAATTAGCCTTCCACGGGACAGTACCTGCCAATAACAAAATTGTCTTACCTTGAAATCCGCGTAATCATATCCTGTCCGTTGTTCAGCCTGATAAAAAAGCCTATTCATTCGTCAACAAAACATTAAAAATATAAAAAACATGTCCGGAAATCAGTCCAAAGACGTACCAGGTCGCCTGTTTCGCACGTGTAAAACTTATCCACTACGGTGATTCATAAAAAAATGGTTTGTCACTGTTGTATCATACATTTACACAGTTAAACAGTTTCAAAAGAAGCGAAATGTTCATCGAAGGCTATACTTAAGCAGATGTTTTCAACTAGATTTTTAGGGAAGTTATTATTAAAAAGTAAGTTTTTGAGTACTGAAATTTCTTGCTTAAATGCAGAAATGGTATTGCAAATTCTTTTAATTCTGATAGCTTGCGAAACAATAATGCCAATAAAAACCTTTTTACTTAGGCAGGAGGAAAAATCTTGCAAGCTGTTAACTGTGAAATTGAATTCACGTCTTTTATCATAGATTGTAGTGGAACAATTTGAGTCAATTTGTATGTTGATATCCAAGAAATTAAAGCTATTTTGATTAGAACTGGTCTTTTTGAGCGTTAATGAACTATGATAAATAGTTTTACTAAGTTCAGAAAAATTAGGAAAATTTATACACAAAAGGTCATCAATGTATCTGCAACAAAGAGGTGTAGAGGAAGGATTGTCAATTAAATATTTTCTCTCATAATATAAAAGAAAAAGGTTGGCTAATGTAGAGCTACAATTAGCTCCCATTGCTATACCATTAATTTGTAGAAAACATGAATTACCATTTTTGAAAAAATTATTGAAAATACAAAATTTAAAAAGACCAAGAAAAAACAATTCATTAAAATCAAGGGAATCCTTGACTGAATTAAAAAGTTCTGAAACAGAGGGAAAAAGTTCAATGAGTGGGATATTGGTGAAGAGGTTTTCAAAATCAAAAGTTTCTAAGTAAAGTAAAGTTTCTAAAAAAAAGTTTCTAAAGTTTCTAAGTAAGCATATTAAGTAAATTGATGACTTCAACACTATTATTAACAATCCAGAACCAATTCATTTGTTGAAGTTTAAGTTGTTCAAGAATTTTTTTGAGAAACTGTTCAAGCTTTACACTCAGATTTTTTCCAATGGTGTTGGTGGCAGAGCAAATAAAGCGAAATCCAACAGGTGTTTTATGAAATTTTGGAATTGCATATAAGTAAGGTAAGTTAACAGAATTGGGACGTGGCAATTTAAAAAGTTTGTAAGCAGCAGCAAATTTTTTGATGATGGAGGATTCATTAAGTTTGGAGGAAACATAAGTGATGGTTTTTTCTAGTTCATTTTTCAAAATATTAGCAAAATTATATGCAAAAAATTATATGCTTATTTTTACTCCTGCCTAAGTAAAAAGGTTTTTATTGGCATTATTGTTTCGCAAGCTATCAGAATTAAAAGAATTTGCAATACCATTTCTGCATTTAAGCAAGAAATTTCAGTACTCAAAAACTTACTTTTTAATAATAACTTCCCTAAAAATCTAGTTGAAAACATTTGCTTAAGTATAGCCTTCGATGAACATTTCGCTTCCTTTGAAACTGTTTAACTGTGTAAATGTATGATACAATGAATGAATCACCGTGATAAATTTTACACGTGCGAAACAGGCGACTCGGTATGTCTATGGACTGATTTCTGGATATGGTTTTATGTTTTTAATGTTTTGTTGACAAATGGAATGGTTTTTTTATCAGGTTGAACAATGGATTCGATTTTGGTTACGCGGATTTCAAGGTAAGACAATTTTGTTATAGGCAGGTACTGTCCCGTGGAAGGCTAATTATCGGAACTTGTTTTCCTAATTAGTCGAGACGAAACCCCCTGCTTTTAGTTTTAGGTTTGAGCTCTAGTTTATTGTTTTTAGCTTAGCAAGTGGTGTGTTTGCCCATTGTTACTCTATATAGCATGTACTGGAGCTTAAACATTCTCTTCTAGTTCATAGTTAAAATTTTGGTCTTTTGACCATAATTAATGAATCCTCCACGGCTGATGAGCTCTGGATTCACTCTTTATCTATTCCTACTTAATAGCTGTTTGCATTTTCCCTTTTTATCATCATTTGTTATTTATAATTTGTTTAATATTTGTAATTCTGTTTGCTTAATTTCATATTTACTTGGCTTTTTAGTTTTGCTGCGTTGCGCATCTATGGGCTCTTGGTGTGGTCTTTTCAATATTTTTCACTTTTATTATTATTATATATATATATATATATTAAAAACATAAACATATACAAAGTAACAAAAATACCAAATCCGAAGCTTGAAGATGCACAAAAGAAGCAAACGGTTGAGCCAGGTGAATAGCTTATAAATGAGTTTAAGGTTTAAAGAAAATACGTTATGATAGCACAAAAAATGGAAGACTAAAAATTAATTTATAATTGGATCCAGTACTTATCAATCGTGGAATCTCCATCTATGGTTGAAAATCCAAGAATATTTTAAAATAAACTAAGACAGGAATGTATAAGTTCCAAATACTTACAGAGCATCACAGCACTGGGCTACATGCACCACCTGCTACAATACAAACAAATAAACTAGCTTATACCTAAAATTAAGCTAAAATTTTGTATATACCATTAGAAGCCACAGATGGCTACAATAGTAGTACTCCACTGGACCCAATACCAGTACATGCAAAAAATAAACAGTATCTTACCTAATTTTCAGAGTAGATGAATAAAATCCAATATTAGTTCCAGTTGTCAAAAAATAACATAAACGCCAAAGAAAAAAAAATCAATTAATCCATTCTGAAAACAAATCACAGTCATTGTTAATAGTGTGAAAAAATGGTCCAAGTATTTCATCCCATAAGGGTGACTCCCATGCATGGTTTCTCATAGTTATATCATAGTCTTGAGCTTTAAGACAGCTACAGTGAAGCATAGTGTTGATTAAAGGCAATATAAAATATTTGTGATTAGATTAATATGAAAATTATTATCAATAAGCTTATTTCTAAGTAAAGAAATTTCTTGATTGAATGCAGGGATTGTGTTACAGATTCTTTTAATTCTAAGTGCTTTACCAGTAAATACATTTTTATTTAGGTATGAAAAAAAATCTTTTAGGCAGTAAACTTTAAACTGAAATTAAAGTGCCTAGGTTAAAACTGGGCTTTTTAAGTGTTAAGGAGTTGTGATAGATTTTTTTCTGAATTCAGAAAAATTGGCAAAATTAATACATAGCAGATCATTAATGTATCTACAGTGTAGAAGTGCAGAAGTAAGATTTTAATGAAAAAATTTCTCTCGTAATATATATATATATATATATATATATATATATATATATATATATATATATATATATAGAATATCTCTGTGTTGTGTGTGTGTTGGAAGAACCTTCAATCTTTTTATCTAAAATTCAAACCTTATCACATAGACTGATTTAGAAAAGTATGCTCAAAATGATAAGGTAGGAAATTTATCTCATTTTAAAGTAGTGTAGGTCACAGTATAATGTACCATGTTATGTACAATTTTAACCAAGTATTGGAAATAAAATGGATCTTAAACCCTGTATACATCCAAGATTAATTTGGCACCTTTCATATTTTTCAGCTATCAAATATTTTCCTGAAATTCAGAGTACAGATTCTCCTAATGTAGTATAAGTTACTCATAAAATCAGCATGCAAAGTTACATGTTTAAAAAAATGATCATATTAGTTTAAAGTATCAAAGTACTTTAAAATAAATAGATAAAAACAACATTTATGAAGTATAAAAATTGCAATTTTTTTATATACATGCTTTGGTGTTAGAAGGAATCCTTTTTGAAATGTGGAAGCTAGGAATTTATTGATCTGATATGAGTTAATTTTTTGTTTTCTCGACAGGGGCACACCTTTTCTGCACTGCAAATGGAGTTTCTTTTTACTCGGCATGCAATTATTTGCAATTTTTGTGATTCATTAAAGTTGCTTTTATCGCTTTGTTTTCAGGACAATTGTGTTGTTTTATTTCGCAGAATTTAGTAGGTTGAAACTGATACCTAATCTACTTCTTTGGTATCCTATTCATAAAAGTTCAAAATTTTAACTATGTGCTCAAGTTATGTGAGTTTAGGAAATGGTAACGTTTCATGTTTTACAGGTGTCTAATGTTCTCATTAGATTTTAATCATTTTTAAAATGGTTTTATGTGTGTATCTTATGTTAACTTTAATCATTGTATTTTTTATTTTTCTAGTCTTCTCGGGGCTAGTCAAAGTACTATTGAGCAAGAAGTGCGTCGTTTACATGAATTGGAAACTGCTGTCTTTAATGATTTTCGTCGAGATGTGATAAAAAAGTTAAGGCGACAGAGTGTTAAAGTAATTAACATTTTTACTTTTAGTGATTTTGTTCATTCTTTTCTTTTTTCTTTTTGCTTCATAATGTTTGATGCTATATGTTTATTGGGCTTTAATATTTTGTTCCCTGACCTAAAAAACATTTTGGATAATTTATTGTTCATTTGCTGTCTTTTTTTCTTGGCAATGCTTTAAGTTTTAGAAGTTATATTTCTATTCACAAATATTTTTTTCCTTAGAAAAGTTGTGATATTCTTTTCTTATTCAAAATGTAGTTACATTGTTTTGCTGATTAGTAGACACTATTTGACTTTTTTTTTTTAATTTGTTCCATTAGGCAACTTCTTTTAAGGATAAACTAGGTCTTGGTACTCGCTCCACTGCCGGAACTTTACAGTCAATGTCTCTATTTTTTCCTGACACAGAAGAAAGCAATGAACCTGAGTTAGTATAAACAGAATGCTTTTAAACTGTGGTGATCCCAATTAAAATATAAATTCTGATTCCAAGCACTTTATTTTTACAGCATCAATAATACAGTACAAACTCCCAGCAGTAAAGAAAGCTCACCAAGTCATGCTCATACAAGAACAGGCTCTTTGGATATGTCAGATTTACCTAATATGGCTCTTTCTGAAAAATCTGTTCACAGGTTGTGTTTTGGTTCCTTCATTTTATTTTAAAACTTTCATAATCAAGGACGGCTACAAAATTTTAAAAAAATGATCCTTGTTCGAGAAAGTTTCTCTATATTATATCTGATTTTTACCATGTTTACTTGCATAAAATTTGTTTTTTCTACTGATTTGTAATGTAAAGATTTAGTACTATGCGAAAACTTTTATTGTTCAGTATCATGTTTAAAATGTTACTGCTCTATCAAAGTTTTTGTTTATAACAGTTTTAGAAACAAAATATTGCTTTAAAAAACCAGATGAATTCATTTTAAATACTGTTGGAAAATGCTGAGCTGATTAGCTGTCTGGCAATATATATATATATATATATATATATATATATATATATATATGGAATCTAAAATAATTGAGAAGAAAAATAATGTTACTGATTTCCAAGTGAAAATCAATATGTGACTGATTTCCAAATTTAAAATCAATGTGTGACTGATTTCCAAATTTAAAATCAATGTGTGACTGATTTCCAATTGAAAATCAGTGTGTGATCCAAAAAATCAAGATTTGTTTCAAAAATGTGTCCTACTAGAATGCTTGAGGCATAAACATCTGCCTCAGTAACAACGAGAGACTTCGAACTTTCCCCTGTGCTATGAAAGGTGGAGATGTTGAATTCATTGTAATGAAATTTGAACTCTTTTCATTAGGCACACTTTCATACATTTTTAGACAACATTTGTGACTACAGCAACCTCTATTGTTCAGTATTTTATCTATTTTGCATACTGATAAATGAAAAGTTCCAGAACTGTCTGCTTAACTTACCATTTGTTTCCTTTTTCTATCTGTCACTGTTTTGCTGTTATATCATTTCAAAGGAGGGGAATTCCTTCTGAAACACCCTATTTAAAACACTTAGGCTAAGAAGTCTGAATCAAAATTTTAAAATGTGTAGATTTTTAGAAGTTTGCATCATAAAATATGAAGTGTTGGGTCTAGTGATGGAAAGTGGTGAATAAGGTAAAGTGGTCAATGGTCATACATCAAATAAATGACTGTAGCTTAGAAATAAATGTTCGTATGCATGTAAAGTTTTTATTTTAGAGTTTGGCAATTAGGAACTACATTCTGAACTCATCACTTTACTACTAGCAATACTTTATTTAGTGAAACAATTTGTTTTGTGTGCGTATGTAATATTTAAAAATCTGAACATCCTTTTTAACTTCTCTGGGAAATTTTGTTTATTAGAATATTGAACAGATTGACTGTGCAAGAAGCTTCTTACATGTCTCAAGAACACTTAGTCATTAGCAGCTAGCTGAATTTATTTTACATAATATTTTAGAACAATTTAACTTAGATGGGGTGAAGTGGTCATACAATTGGGCTTAATGAAAATTGTTCTTCTACTCTATTAATCCTAATGTATTGGGCAGATATTAGTTAAATATTACTTTCACTAAACCTGTATTGTTGTTATTGTAAATGTTATGAAATAAAGTTCATTTTGCGAAAATATACATGTTATACAACTGTATACCATATTAACCCGCATTATCCGGCATGCCAGAAAAAAAGCGAGGTTGACCAGCATGACCGGAAATTCAAATTTTCCGGCATGCGGGATAATTTGAGGTTTATTTTGCAACAAAACAAAAGTAAATTTCCCCATTCAGTTTCAATCAGAAAGCAAACCACCGTATGGAAAAAAAAAATAAATCCCGAAATTAACCTTCTTTCAAAAAAAAAATGTGTATTGTATATAATATGTGCTTGTTATTTATGGTAGGTCACTATTAATGGATTAAATTATATGCCAATAAAGTAATCAATTCAGAAGCAATCATCGTTACTGCAATTTGTTCATAGTTTTAAAAAAAAAATTTTTTGGGTTAATTTTAGAGAGATAAGTTTAATTTTTATTTATTAAATAGCTGTGGTAAATTCTTTAGCAATGGCTTTGGGGCTGTAACTTACTGCTTAAATGTTTGCTTACATAGTTTTAGTTTAATTTTTACAAAATTATTCGTTATTAAACAATATTTTTCTTGTTAAAATAACAAATGACATTGTTAGTAAATATTTTTACAAAATTAAACTGTTTATTAATACTAATAAGATATGTATAGAACTTATATTCATTTTTAAGCTGAACATATATTTTTTACAGTATTTTTTTTTTTTTTTTTTTGCTAACCTCGATTTTTCTGGCATGCGGGAAAGGACCAGGCAAGTGTTGTTGAAAATCTGGTGATCCCTGAATTTTGTGGCATGCCAGATAATGCGGGGTAATACGGTATGTATATTTACCAGTGTATGGGTGCATAAACGCATATAGTAGGGATACAGGGTGTTCCGTTTTAACCTGCAAAACCTTTATTTTCACAACCATTAGTCCTAGATGTATACTTCCAATTGCAAAAATGTTGAAAATGAGATGCAGAGTTAAGATATTGAAAGTTAGAAGCGAAAATATAAATGAGTGAAAAAATACGAAACTTAACTTTTTATATGGGCCCTTGGTCCCCTAACTAATATTTAGAGAAATAATCTCAACTGAAAACTATTACTGACACAAAAAAATTAAAATTTGTGTGACCAAAACTCAAGGAGATATTCCAGGTCAATGTTTCAAGGGACCATATAGAAGATGAGATTGGAACTTATTGCTCTTTCAGAAGAATGTCAGGTTGTTAAAGATTAAAAAAAAAAAAAACAGCTTATTTATGTTTTTCATTGCTATTCAAAAATAAATGCAAATATTATGCCTTGATACGCAAAAACACACTGCAAAACCTCGAACAATTTGAAAAACCACTCTCTATTCACACATATAATTTTAAACACTTGTTAACCGCAATATTTTTCCCGAAAAGGTATTATTGACAAAGAGTGAAAAGTGGTGTAAGTCACAAAACGCTGCTTTTCATATCTCGGTGAATATTGGTTGTACAAATTTCAAACTTTTTGTATTGGACTTATTTTTTAATGGAGATTATTCAGTAGCATACCTATGGGGTCCAGCACCCCTGGTGAACTTAAGAAATTGAACCCCCTCCCCCAGGTCTCCCTGATGAGAAGTCACCGGAGGTCACTGTGACCTCCCAAAAATTAGGGGGGGTTGGAACATTTTGACTAATTAATTCGACAAATTAGGAGACAGTATTACAACTTTAGTATTCTTATTTTTTTTTGTTTTCAAATTGTTTTAAATGATGATCAATGTTCCTTTGCAGTTAATGTCATGTTTGTATGTTTATGTGTGCGTGCTCGAATTTTATCATTCGGTAAAATTGGATTTGACTTGGCAAATTAAGAATTTTCCCCTTTCAAAAAATTTTAGTTCTCCCCCCTCCCCCCCCCACCATTTCACAAACTCAATAAAACCAATAACATTTGCAGTTCGTCAATAAATGTAAATAATGTACGTTTTTTGAACCGAATAAGAATAAGTATTTTTCAGTTTCATTTATAGCAATGTATTAATTATTTTTTCAAAACAGCTTCAACTTTAAAAAGAATTTGATTCAAAACACTAGGAGAGTATACAATAAACATAATTTACGCTATTACTAAAAGAAAGAAACAAACCTTTAAGAAGAATTTTAGATAAAAAGCAAAGCATTTAAAAAAAATTCTAGTATAATTAGGAAAGCAAAGCAAATATAAAAAGCGTTGCTGATCTGAAATTGGCTTAGAAAACAAGACCATTTACATACAGGCAAAATAAAAATGCTATACATTTGCTAATAACGACCTCCCAATATTTTGTTCAAATAAGGCTTTTAATGCTTACATTATTCATTATAATGGGAATAAGTACTTAGCAAAGAGAAACTATTCCACAAAGTGTCACCTCTCACCACGAAAGAAAAAAGAAGGAATCATTCGGTATAGAACGCCCTCCACCACTGCTCCCTGGTTCCTTTATCCCCCTGGTAAGTCTTTAGCTAACTCAATCGGAATGGAATTTACCACTACAGGTAAAATCCCCCCCCCCCCTTTTTTGAGAATTATTGTTTCATTCTCCCCTCTAACTCTTTTTTGAGAATTAAGGATTGTTTAATTTTTTTAAAAAACATTTTTCTACTTATATGATAAATTTTTTTTTTAAATTTAATGAGTCAAAATACCGCCCCTGGCTGCTGCGCCCTTGGCGAGTGCCACTCCTGCCAACCCCTAGTTATGCTACTGAGATTATTTTCCTAAATACAGTCGAACCTCCATATATCGAACTTCCATATATCGAAATTTTCTATACATCGAAATCCCAGCAAATTTCTATGTTCATTACACAGAAAATTTGTTTCTATATATCGAAAAAATCTCTATACATCGAAAAAAATTTCGAGATATTCGTAGATTTTTTTTCCACTTTTGATTGTTTGTCTCATGAAAAATGAAGGTTAGGGGAGAAAATTATGTTCACTAAAGGTTGCTACGAAACTCGTTAGGTTGAGGGGTGTGTAGATAGGTCATTGTTCTGTTCTGGAGTGCTTCAATTCCCTGAAGTTTATTTCAAATCTTAGTTGTAACCAGTAACACTGTAAAATCAGTTTCAAGTAATCCCTTTGTCTGTTGATTATCGATCCTAGTCTTTTGAGCTTCAGTAAAAATCATTCAAGTTAATGATATTGATTTTTTACTTTTCTCTCGATTACATTGTCAAAACCAAAATCCCCTCATGTTGCGGATCAAGTTGAATTGCCAAAGAATGAAGATGTATGAAGGGGGGGGGGGGGGTTCATACACGAAAATTAGCTGAGCGATATAACGAGGCGCGATACAACAAGAGGCTACTGTACTGCTTATGCATATACATACAGAAATATATGTACCGGTATTTAAGGATATAAGTATAGATATGTCTCTGTGCTAGTATATACGTGTATGCGTGAGTGTAATGGGTATCTTTACAAATGTATTGGTATATATGTATAAATAATGAATAATAGAATATATACGTGAGTAAGCGAATATATACATGTAAAAACAAATATATGCATACATGTGCATGTCAACCTCAACATATATATAAATATATATAGGAGTATATACGTATATGGATTTAATACTTACATATGCATACGAGTACATACCTGACTATACGTGTATGCATAAACATATATGTGTATCATAAAGGTATATGCTTGTATGTACACATACAATGCATATACCTCTATGATATGTGTATATACCTGTATGTACACATATACATGTATGTACATTTGCACACAAGTGTGTACCTATCTATATGCATGTACTCGTGTAGGCATGTATGTATAGGTATTAACAAAAAAAAATGCATGTATGAGTGTCGAGAAGAATATGTCTATAAAGGTATAAATTCATCTGTATACGTATGTACTCTCTAATACGTGTATATATATGTTACACGCAGATACTCGAATGCATATGTATGCACTTGTATATACTCAAATGTACACCTACATAAAAACATTTGATCTATTCATGTATATGCTTGTGCATGAGCATATATTCTCATGTGTACACTTATATACTCATGTATACAAGCATATACAGGAGTATACACGTCCATACCAGCATGTGATGCCATCATACATACATACAGGGTCTTCCATAAGTATCGGAACTGGTTCTAAAAATAAAAATTTATTGCAGGTATCATTACAACTGCTTAATAATCTTCAAAATACATTCCTTCTGCATTGATGCACTTAGTTGGGCGTGTCTGTCACTCAACAAAAGCCTGCTGGAAGTCGGTTTTTGGAATACTGTTTAGAACCTTTGTTATCCCCTCTTTAACCAGCTCGATGGAGTCGAACTGATGTCCTTTGAGCTCCATTTTCATTCACAGAAACAATAAAGTCTGGTGAAACCTGGTCTAGGCTGTAGGAGGGGTGAGGTGAAATTTCCTCCCGCGAAAGTCTTTGTTCCTCGCTCAAGACTTTCGACCAGCTTCGAGCACACTTTCCTCTTCGCAAGGTCCTTTGTTACAATGGTGTGGACGGTTCTGACTAAAATGCTGGTCTCCTCGCAAATAAGGGAGTTGGTTAAACACCTGTCAGAGTCCAAAACTGTTTTCACTTTGACCACTTTCAGCGGTTCGAGCAGTCGCGTGAGTCTGACATGGTGATCGTCTTCGACGAGTTTCGGCCCTCCTTAAACATTTTGTGCCCCTTAAAAACTCTTGTGCGGCTTAAGGCATCAGAAGCATAAGCCTGTTTAATGAGCTCAATGGTTTCAGGCATGGATTTCCCCAAGTTTAAAGCAAAATGTCAGGGTTCCGTGCTGGCCCGATGACACCATAAAAAAATCACACGCCACAAAAATCCACCTCCTGTCTCAATGTATGCCTGCAGAGGACTGAATTAAAGTGCGCTTGAGGGGTGGAGGAACCTTCTACTGGAAGCAAGCCAACCGGTCCGAATGCCTTATACCGCTCTGTTGAGGATACAGCGAAGCAGTCTTAATATTTATTGAACATACCTTGTATATATGCTCGAGTATACACGCATATCCTGATGCATAAACTTAAATATGTGTATGTACAATTATATCTATGAAGGTAGGTCCATACACATATATACATGTATATACTCCTGTTTATTCTTATATGCTTGAGTAAACACATACAGACATGAGTTAGACAGATACACATATATCCACGCATATACTCATGTATACCTGTACCCCTGTATGTACATTTATATATACATGTATCCGTTTATTCACAAATATATTTGAGTATATACTTATATACTCAAGAGACACATACATACAGGCATATGATGTTTGACTATACAAGTATTTATTTGTGTGTAGGTGTATGTATTCGTTTATATGCATAACCGGTATATACTCATATAGACACGTATGCACACTTGTATACTTGTGTGTACACTTTTACACATGTTTATACATCAGTAGATGGGTACATACATGCATATGGTGTTCGCCTGTACAGGTATATATATGTCTAAAATAACGGGTAAGTCTAATAAACGGGTAAATACTCGTTTTACTCTATGTAAGTATATTTTCACATCACTGATGTATACTCGGGTAGACACATATACTCTCATGTATGCACGTTTATACTCAACTAGACAGGTTCAAACAGGCATATGATGTATACATGCATATACTCATGTATAAAGGTGTATGATCGTGTATGCATGTATATACTCGTGTATACACGCCTATACGTGTAACCATTTAAAAGCCAAAATATATAAATGTTTTTGTTTTACGTCTTATTTTAACTATGACCACTTTACCCCATGATATGACTACTTTTCCCCACCTCATGGGGTAAGTGGTCATAAATAATAGGGAAAAGAAAGTGTTACAAGACTAGTTAAATCAATATTTCTCTTCCTAAAATTTGATGTTTCGTGTTCTTTATCAATGTAATGTAAAATAACAACAGAAA
This sequence comes from Uloborus diversus, assembly GCF_026930045.1. NCBI lineage: Eukaryota > Metazoa > Arthropoda > Arachnida > Araneae > Uloboridae > Uloborus > Uloborus diversus. The sequence continues at coordinate 204,244,112 of NC_072733.1, read as the reverse complement.
TAGTTGAAGAGTTTAAAAAATTTCTTTTATTTATTAGCCATCTAAGTTGGAAAACCTGGATTTTAAAACCATTATATCCCACTAGACCCTATTTCATATATCTTTAAAACAAAAATAAGTTAGTAATCAATATGTTTACTTTGAAAGGTTAAGAGCGATGGGATAAATTTTAACCTTTTTCCCTAAGACTACTTACAGACTAGTGGTTCTGTTGTCATAATTATCTAGTGGTTTTGGGGTTTTTTAAAGTAAGCATTTTGTTAAAAGTAATTTCCTAAATTAATATCAGAGAAATTGTACTTACTAACTACAAAGAATGAGTACATTTTATTTTATTTATATTTATTTATTAGTGTGTACCTGAGTATTTGAGTCTGGGAGAAAAGAGAAAAACGTATCTGCTGTTGTAAATATAATTAAAATAATTCAACGGCATATTTAAAAATGCACCTTATCCTAGAAAAACGAGTAGAGTAAACTTGAATTCTGCGGTTATTCTCCTACATTAATCAAAGTAATCATTTTTGAAACCTATCTAATGTGTTAACTTGTGTCAAGTACGTGTCAAGTAATGAATTGTGCTGAAAATGTATGTACATCATATTTTAACTAGCCTGCAATTGAGCAGTCCCAGAGTTACATGTTAAATAAATAAGATCTCTCTTCCAGTACCTTAAGATTTTTTCTTCTTCAATTTTTAGCTTTTGTGTTCATCTAAACACTTTGTTTTACCAATTGATTTTCTTTTTTCAATAGGGAATTATCGCTTGATAGCGTTTTTACCTCGAGTGCAGCAGTTGATATGGACTGTAGTGAAACTCCTACATCATCACATACGCTGGATAATGCTTTCAAGACAGAGAGCTATTCTTGCACAGCAGAAAGTGAAATTTATACAGAATCACCAGTGAATAAAGCTACATATATTACTGATAATATAAAGTTGGAACCTAAAAATGTGAAGTAAGCTTTTTGTGTGATTTAATGTATTTAAACTAAGCAGAGTGAAGCATATTTCTGCTTTCTTTTGGACAATGTATTGACACATATCATCTGATAGGAAATTAATGTTATTTTTAATTAACTGTTTTCACCAAAAGGTTTTTATTGTTTTGCCTGTTATTCAAAAGAGTCATTAGGTTTTAAAAATATTGAAAAGGTTTGGTTGTGATATTGTATTTAATAGAGAATATAATAAAAGAGATAAAGATAAAACTTCCAGAGAGTACGTTCAAATTTACTGAGTGGAAGATTCCTATTGAATTTTCTTAAAACTGTGGCAGTTATAGTATTTCTTGCAAATATTCTCTTTCTGATTCAGGTCAGACTAAACATTTCCCTCAAGCACTCTCTGAAAGAGCATGAAAATTAGGTTAAATGTAAAGAACTCTCTTGCTTTTACATTGTTCGTCATTTTTGAACTTCAGGCAATTATTTTCTTTTATATGCTATATTACTAAACGTTCTTCAGTCCACTTTGGAAAGTGACATGACATCCAGAGCATCAAGAAGTCTGGTTGTTTATAATTGTGATGTTTGACTCTCTCTCTCTATATATATATATATATATATATATATATATATATATATATATATATATATATGTGTGTGTGTGTGTGTGTCTATACATTAAAAATTTTGATTTAACGATTTCCTCGATTTGATGATACAGTTCACTGGTCGGAATTTGACTGCATTGAATGTCTACGCTCCTCGATTTAACGATACCTTTTTTCTGTCCCTTGACAATCGTTAAATTGGGGTTTTACTGTATATTGATATATACACACAAATAACATTTCAATACTGTGCAAACATCTTAGCTACCCTCTACATAGCCTCTAGCTCTTACTCATTTAACAACACTCAGAATCTATGTGAAATGTAAGGAAGTTACAGAAGGTAGTAAGGTTGCACTTCTAAATTATATCATTGCATGTTAGTGAATGAACATTCAATAAGGCAAAATCTAGGAAAGTATTAGGGATAACTGAAAAAATATTTGGTTAAAATACCGTATTATCCGGCATGCCGGGAAAGTTGAATTTTCTGGCATGCCCGAAAATTCAAGGTTTATTTTGAAACAAAACAAAAGTAAATTTCCCCATTCAGTTCCAATCAGAAAGCAAACAACTGTAGGAAGAAAAAAAAAATCCCGAGAATAAACTTCTTTCAAAAAACAAATGTGTATTGCATATAATGCATGCTTGTTATTTATGGTAGGTCATCATTCATGGATTTAATTATATGCTAATAACGTAATCAGTTCAAAAGCAATAATCGCTACTGCGATTTGTTCATGATTATTTTAAATAAATTTTTTTAGGTTCCTTTTAGAGAGGTAAGTTTAATTTTTATTTATTGAATAGCTATGGTAAATTCTTTAGCACTGGTTTATGGACTGTAACTGACTGCTTAAATGTCTGCTTACTTAGTTTTAATTTAATTTCATAAAATTATTTGTTATTAAACAATGTTTTTATAGTTAAAATGAGTAAATATTTTTACAAAATTAAACTGTTTATTAATACTAATAAAATGTGTAGAACTTATATTCATTTTTAAGCTGAACATATATTTTTTTTAGTATTATTATTTTTTTCCTAACCTCGATTTTTCCGGCATGCCGTAAAGGACCAGGCAAGTGTTATTGAAAATCTGGTGACCTCCAAATTTTGCGGCGTGCTGGATAATGCGGGGTAATATGGTATCTTAAATGTTTGAGCTAGGTAAATTGCTTTTCCAATATTGTGTGCATTTTGCCATGTATTTTAACTTAACTATTAAACAACAAATATTATTACAACCTTGTAACAGTTTTAGAAACATTCAAGTTTTCTCTAATTGCAATTGAAGGGTTGAACAATAGTGACTATCACTATTGTTCAACCATTGTGTATTGTTCAAAAAAAATGAGCAATCTGTTTCTGTTTCAGAAAATATGATGAGGAATCACAGAAAGCTGGCCACACCACTCCTGGTGGGGCTAGTAGTGGAGTAAGTTCATTCAAACAGCCTCCTGCTGAGCCAAATATTGATTTTGAACTAGATGTGAAAGTGTTTTTTAACAGTGGCAAATGTGTACTGCATACTAAAGATTTTTATAAAGAAGAAGAATTCTTAAAAAGGTGAGCTGATGCATAATATATCCTGTTGCTATTAGGACTCGACCGATGCATCAACGCCGATGGTTCAACAATTTAGCCATCGGCATCGGCGTCCGATGCTAACTTGCAGGAAACATCGGCCCATCGGCCTTAAAAAACATCGAAAAGCCGATGGAATTGGCCGATGTTTTTTAAATAAAAAAGGATCTTTGTTGTTTTACTTTTTAATACAAAGTAAAGGGAGTTATTGTTTTCATATAAAATTGTTTACTTAAATTTCAGTATGAATTTCTATTTTAGTCACTCCTGAAAGAGTTTTTAATACTGCATTCAGGTACCAAACAAGTTAATTATTGAGTTGTTTCTTGCGTCTGGATGTACGTATGTATCTCTCATAAGTCATAACTCAAAAATGGTATGCTGTAGAAGGCTAAATTTTCGCACGTTGTGGGGTGTGCGTACATTCCAGTTGTGCACTTCCCTTTTTGTTTTCGATCGGGTGTTTTAAAAAGCCTATATACTCATTTTTTGTGGCTATTAATTAATTATTTCAATGGAAAACTAATATAGCGTCTCAGACTGACGATCATTTGTTGATATATTGCCGAATTGGAGACCGTGGAAACAAATATGAGATGGCAAAACCGGTTTTGTTTAATTTTGTTAGATTTCCATTGAACCGACTGTATTTTTTAATTTTTCAATATTTGTAATATGAATCACAGTAATGCAGTCTTCTCTGTATCGCTTCGGCAGAGCTACAAGTTTAGAGCCCATCGAAATACATTTTGGGGCCCTCTTTCTCTATCACAGAAGTTGTAAAACATTTATCATAAGCATTTTTGTAATTCCTATGGTGCCCCTATTGTTACAGGGCCTCTCGGGCAATTGCAACATTTGCTATACTTGAAATCCGCCACTGCACATCAAAACAAACTCGGGTGCAAGTTTTAAAAGGGTTTTTCTGCCCAATGTTTATGATTATTTTGAACTCTATTTTTTACGATTACTTTTTTATTTCCGAGAACACTTGCGTGTCCCTCCTCGCACTCCCTCAATTTCTGAAATTAAACTCTAGTTGTACTTCTTACTTGTTTAAAACTAACACCATTCATAAAATTAGAGTTTTTTTTTTTTTTTTTTTTTCAAGCTTTACCTATTGTTTAAAAAGAATTTAGCATTAATGTGAGAAATTAATTAAAGATGCATTTTGAATGGTGACATAATTCGGAAATCAAAGGGACTTTTGAATTTTTTCTTTGGAAGTGCTGAAGTAGATTCAGAAACTCTTCCGAGGCGTTGGTGGTAGTGGTTCTGTTCTAAAAAAATGAGGCCGAAGTTGGGGCCGAAGTTTAAATGTTGTGAGTTACTCCAAAATCAGGGGGTTATCCCCCCCCCAAACCACCCTTGTCATTTCAAGCATGTCTTAAATATTTAGTGATTATTTATTTTGGTCAAGAAATGTCATTTTGTGTATTTCTTATGTTTGTTTCACCTGCGCCATCTTTTTTGCATCATCAATAGTGATCGTTTTTTTTCTGTTGTAAGTAACTATTTTTATGTATTTATATAAAATCAATGAGTAAGTTATTTCCATTTTCATCACATTTTTAATAATATGTTATAGAAAAGTTTCAAGGATTTTCTGTTATGCATTTTTTTAAATTTCAGAAAATTATTGTTAAATTGAAAAATTTAATTTGAACTTGTTTGTAATGCCTCATAAAAGATTAAACAATCAAACTGTTCAATATTATGTGTGCAAACATTAGATCAAGTAGTATATGTATTTGGTTATTAACTTGGTGTAAATATTGTGTCTGTTTATTGTAGCTGCGTTTTAAGAACCTCGCTCTTTTCATGGCTATTTCTTTTTTCCGCAAAATTTATGTCACTGTTATAGCTTTTATGAAAAATGCAAACTTTTCTATTCATAAATTTTAAATGAGTATAAAAATGCAGTTGGCTCTCTGTTTAACGACTTTCACTAGACCACAAAAAAATGTCCTTAAGTAGAAAGCGTCCTTAAATAGAATGTTTTTAACACTATAGTGGACCATCTGAGACCGTGAAAAGCCGTCGTTAAATAAAGTCGTTAAATAGAACGTTGTTAAACTGAGAGCCAACTGTATTCCTATTGTGATTTAATATTGTAATTGATCTGCTACCTTTTTGTTTAATTTGATGACTAAAAGATGTCTACATGCAATCTTTGCACTTTAATTGCGTAATTTGTTGACGGTTTCATAGTTTTATTCTTAATTTTTTTGAATGATTAAACAACATAATTTAATGTTTTTTAACTATGTTTAATGTACCTAAATCCATACATTATTACAATATTACTGAAATCTTAGTTATATGTTAAATTTAAAAAAAAAACAAATCAATTCGTTATTAAACAGTCTCTTTGTTTTTCTTCCTTTTTTTCTTTCTTTCTTTTCGGTCTTTTTTTTTTTGGCTCTTGTTCTTTGTCTTCTATCATAAAGCAGTCAAAAAAGAAGAAGCATAACTACACCCTATACAGATTGTACATACTAAGGGAAGCTGCTGTACCCACTGACAAAATTTACTTTTCAATTTTTGTTGGTCTCTGGAAATGGATAATCGATTAGATTTTTTTTAGCAGAATCTATAACTTATCATCTTATTTGGCAATTTTTGTCAGGTGGAAATCTCAAAGCTTTCAACTTCAAAAAAGATTTCTTAAAAACCATCTTTTTTGTCTGTGGGTACAACGCCTCGTTCACCCTATGGACAGGTGCTTTTGTGCCATGAACATATGAAAAGTAATATATAAGTTGGTCTGAGGAACTCAATTATACCCAATACATTTTCACAAGCCATTTTATATTGAAATGCTTCAAACATCCATTGAAAATAACATTAAATAAAATATCCAACAGAAATTAAACTCTTAAAATTAATTGAAGGTTTTTTCCCTTTTTTTAATTCTCCTTAATTTTTAACAACAGTGAACTCTTTAAAAAAGTCATTACTCTTAAGAGAGTTACGGATGTTATGAATAATTAATATCTGTTTAAACAAAAAAAAAACTAGATTCATGATAATATGGCTTTCTATGTACCTAAATAATAATTTCAATTTATATGCAAATTTAAACCTTTAACCAAAATTAACCCATTACAAAAAAAAACTCAGTTTAGATTAAACCAACAAAATCTAGAAAAGTCGACTTCAAATGAAAACAGGTGGGATTGATTCTGTAGATCCTACAACGGGTGGAGGTTACTTAATACTATATCTTCAAGTCCTACTTCAAATTCATCACCACTGTTGAAAGCAAATTTCGGACGTTGATGACAAAGCATCATTTTGAGATACTTCACATTGTAAGAAGACTCAGGTGTGACCCAAGGAGACTAAAAATTGCCATCCGTGAGTACAAAGGTACGCCATTTTTGTTTTGCAAGCCAGTCACATCGGCAGGACCACAGTTTAAAAACATTAAATATCAGAAACAAAACGTTCAAAATATAGGGAATCATGATATCTACAACAAAAATGACTAATACAATCCATGATGGACAAAAAAAAAAGAAATTGCTCATGTTTTTTTTTTTACTTAGGTCCTACGAAAGCCGAAAAAATGTGATAGAATCTTAAATGTTCGTTTGATGGCATTGAAACTTCCTGGGGTACTGGAGAGGGCTGTGATACACACGTTGAACCCCAATTAGGATCTCTCTCGACAATACCCGGAATTTCCCGACCAACGTCCGTAGGTACAACCATCCGTGGGTACAGCAGCTTCCCCTACGATCCAAAAGTTCGGGGAACAAGCTGTATAAAACCTTACCCAGAATAGTTCACATTACCGAAGCACATCCACCTTCAAAAGGTCACCTTGATGGACTATGTGCTTCTGCCAGTGTTCATATAACTTTTGGAAACACTCCTAGAAGCCATTTTTTGCTACCTTCTGTGATACAGCTTTATCTTCTCCTGATGGAAGAAAGCGGCGTCCGTGCAAATGTTTTTTTTTTTTTTTTTTTAATTCACGGAGCTAAGTCCGATGAAACGTTATGTTATTTGTTTGTCATATCAGAGTATTGACCAATCGAACCGTGCATCCTCAACATGAAAGTTGCCTTCTTCCCCACGATGAAGTTAAAGCAGCAGCGCTAGAGGCCTTACAGGAGGTTGCGATAAATGTCTTCCAGGAGTCCTTCTAAAAGCTATACGAACATTGGCAGAAGTGCATAGTCGTTCAAGGTGACTATTTTCGGTAATGTGAACTATTCAGGGTAAGGTTTTATACAACTTGTCCTCGAACTTTTAGATCATACTACGTACGTATGAGTTTTGAACTTACTATTTCATAACGTTTTTGAGTGAAGAAATCACAAAAGAATCTGCGATAATTAACTAAGGAAGCATTCAAAATGGATATTTCAGTCATCTATATGTTCTTAGGTACAAATGCATGTACAGATGTGCCAAAAAAACTTGTGAAGTTTAAATTGTGCCATTGTAAAATAGAAATTTAGGTCGAAATCTGATTTTTTTTTTTTTTGTGATTACAATTCCTTATTCGCAGAAAGGAAGTAAAGCGAATTGAATCAATGATCTTTTAAATCGCTGACAATCTTATCAATTTATTTTTGTTAGATTTTTTGAGCAATCACGATTGCTTATTGTTCTCGTTTGACTGTCCTTGACGTTACGCTGATTTTATACCCCCCTCCGCCTCCTGCAGCACTCCCGCTCACCGTCCTCTACAGGCGCGGCTCCTCCGGTCCTGAGCAATGTCCTCCGAAATCCGATTCTTCTGGTCGGTGACGTGCATGTCCTACACAAGCTCATACACACACACACGCGTCTATGCACACATAACACTACACACGCCACCACACTCTGTGTGTGTAGGTGCTATGCAGAAGCGCCTACACACACCGCCAATTTAAGAAAATTTCTTAGTTTTTTTAAATAGCTCTTTATTCAGAAAATAGAAGTCCCTATCCTTTGCTCAAGCAAAAAGTACGCTACAAATTCCTTTGTTATTGATGCACGGCTTCATATTCTTCTTCTTCCCACCATAAATTAGTCACATAATATTTAATCACACTACCTTCTACACACACAGAGAGACACACACGCCTACGTGTATGCACAGGTCTACATACACACAAGCCTACACATGCATGCGCACCTACACACACACAACTATACACACGTAACCTCCCAGGAGAAGGGGCAGGTTCTGGGGGACAGGAGCAGAGTCTAGAAACAATAACTCCAATGAGTAGGGTCCTGTCGCAACTCGTGATTGCGAAAAACATAATTTGAATTAAAAATATCAAAATTCAAATTTTTTTTTTTAACTTTTTTTGGCCATTGGCAGTCGGCCATTTGGAGGAAAACAATTGGAAATCTTTGAACAATCGGCCAACAGTCGGCATCGGCCCACTGGCCAAAAAATGCTATACCTTGTTGCTATACCTTGAGATGAAAATGTAAGTTTATTGAGTAATCTGTATTTGAGGTATCAAATTAAGTGTATTTTAAAAGATAGAATAATTATTGGTAAACATAAGAATTTCTATCTAGTTATTGAAGTAAAAAATGCTCAGGATTAAATCAGGCTATTTAAATTTTTAATGTTTCTATAACTTTTTAATAAATTTTATTCATGACTCCTATTTTTCATACTCTGTGTATTAAAATTAATTTAATGCATATTCAATTTTGTAAATTTAAACATATCATACTTTTTTGAAATTTTACCCACATGTACTATAAAGTAGATAAAAGTATTTAAATGTAGGAAAGACTAGGGATACTTGATCCCTGTGGATACAGAATTCCTCAGCCAAAAAGATACCAAAATCATTAAGTAGAGCTTTGAAACTTGGCAACAATGTTAAAGTTATACTTGTACATGAAAACTGTCAACACTGTCTTTTGCAGCCATTTTATGTTTGCTGAATAAATGATTGTCTGAATGTGTCAAGGAAAACTTTTTTTAACGAAAGCATTCTGAAGTTTACATTATACGTTGTATACAACTTTAAAAAGAAGAGTCTTTAATAATTGAGACATATTTTTAGTAAATTGCCACTGATTGTTAATAATAGATCAAGTGTGTTTGAAAAAATCACATTTTAGGGATACTTGATGAACCCTTCGTTTAGAAGGGTTCATCAGAATGAGGCATGCATGACTCAGTCCACCATTAGATGATTATTGTGACAATTGCTGCTTAGCTCCAAAAATAAAAAGGGTGCAAGAGAGGATTAAAGACTTTGAAGAAAAGAGGGATAGGTCATTAATGAGTTAAAGAAAGTTTCTCAAGGTTTGAGAAGCACTCTTAAAGCTCATGATCATAAGTTGATGAAATATTTTTCAAGTTCCTTTTGAACTGATGCTTGAAACTCAGTTTTTAACAGTTTGAGTATCTTGAAAGCTTATTACTTTGCACTGTTTTCATGTTTTTCAGGTAAATATAGGTAAATAATTGTTGAAATACCTCTGCAAAAACTAAATGCAAAGCTAAAATAACTTTTCCTTACATTTTATTGTTAGTTAATAGTTGACTGAAATGTTTGCATGGGATTTTGAATCTGCATGGGATTTTTTGTGCTTGCAGATACAATTTTTTCAGTTTGACATATTTATTAGGCAGACAAGAATGTCTCTTTTTTTTGAATTAATAAAATTTACCTTTTTCCTTCATTATCAACTATGTTTTGCAATGTAGGGTACTAATTTTCTACCCCTTATTAATAAAACTCCGTTGGCTTTTGAGTAAAATACTTGGTGATGGCCAATTTTTCATGTTTTTTGTCACATAGGCATCAGAATAAAGGAAAATCAGATAGTGCATTGTTGGATAAGTACAATGGGTGAGGCAACTTTATAAGAATTTATTTGTTTGAAGAAAGAAACATTACTTTCCTTTCATCTTGATAGCCCTCACTTTTAATCCTCTTCTACATATTATTTCTCCTTTCTAGAGTTATTTAAGTGGTATTCATTAGATGAATTCAATTAAAGTTCCAAGGACCTAGAACTCAATGCTATCTTAGAATTGTAAATTTTTAGTATTACTGTGGTGGATTTGCATTTGGCAAATCATACTTTTCTTGATACTGTATTTATGCTCAGTATTACCACGAAAATTGATAAAACACCAAAGTTTTGTTAAGTTTCTTTTAGATTCTAAAGTGTCTGATTTTTTTTCTTAAATTTAGGTCAATGAGAAAAGAAAGAAGTTTTTCTGGAGGAGGTTTTGATTTATCTTCACCTAGCCATGCAAAAAAGCGCCATGGAAGTGGAATGAGAAATAATATGTCTTCATCTCGTCTACGTTACATTCAGTCTGCTGCTACTAACCAAGTTGCAGATTTTACTATATTTTTAATACCTGGATTGGATGTCAAAGTTAGTTTGCTTCATTAAAAAATGTTTTTATTAATTGAATTTATCGTACTTGATGAAGCATTGTGATTACATAAGTTTTGCATATCATGTAACAACTAATGGGTTGAGGGGCAGAGAAGGAGATATAGACTTCATAACATACTGACTAGGTGCAATGCTTTTTCAGACTTTTTTCAATGGTACAATTTTGGTAAAATATGTAGATAGTCTGAGAAAGTACTGCTTGTAAGGGTTTTGAGGAGAAATGTTTGTATTTTTCTTAACAAGTTTATTCTATGTTTGTAAAAAGAATGATCTGAGAGTATATCAAGAGTATGTATTTCATATCGCCATTCTCTGTGTTATTTTTCTTTATAAGTGAGTTTATTTTAAGAGGGGCTTAAGAGTGATTATTCCCCCAGTGTAAAAGGAATACCTAGCTTTCGATTTTCTTGTTATAAATACTCATTTCATGCTCATTTAAATGATCTCATCTAATGGTAATACTGAGACTCTTTGGTTACAATACAAACTGTCTTTAATGATGTGGGTAGCAAAGAATTAACCATTTTTTAACAAGTATTGGTAAAAGGGATTAAATTGCAATTAGAATTATTACATTTTCCAGTTAATTAGTTGCATAAATTAGGTTCAGAAGTGCTGCATGGAAATTTTTTGTACCTTTTTTTGCGTTCCTTCAAAAAGAAAAAAAAGAAAGAAATAGATAAATTGCTTCAGTATCCCAAAATGCTTTCTAAAACAGCAGAAAGTAAGTTTTTCATACAATCCCTCCACCCCCGTATCTTAATTTGATCATCAGAGAATGCCTGTTTCTCTATGCATAGTTGCTTCTTTAAAAAAAAAACATCAAAAATTTAAAACTTTATTTTGTTTTATTTGATAAATTTAAATTTAATTTAGTCAAATATACTTTTTTATTCCATTATGTTTAAATATGTTGTCATATCATTTCATTGATTTTGTTTGAGAAAATATGTAGCTAAATAAAGACAACTGCAAATTCAGCTCCTTGCCCTTTTTATTCACACCTATAATTTGATGTCTCCAAACTGCTCCTTTTCTGTCTCTTTTTTCATAATAATGCAGATGTCATGTAAAAACACTTCTTTGGAGTGTATGGGTACTTGAACCGCTGACAGTCAAATTTTTATCCTTTTTTCGCTTTTCAATCTCACCATTCTACTTATGCAGTTTAAAAGTATACTTTCTGATTCCTTATTTGATTTATGCAACTTAATTTATTTTGATTATGCATTATCCTTTTCTGCTTTTTTAATTTTAGGTCCACTATAATTCAAAAACCATGTGTGGCGACAGTCCGATTACAAGTATAAATGGTGCTGTAAAATACTGTTCCGATTTAGATCAAGCAACATTTGAATCATTTTCATATCGTACATCCTTTTTGGGCATTGATCCATCTCAAATGGGCAGTAGCAGTTTGAAAAAAGTTGGTTTGAAGAAGGCTTGTTTGTTTGCATGGGTGACATTACAAAGCATTCCTGAAGTAAGAAAGCTCTATTTTTTTTCATATGGTTTTGTATAATCTATGTTAATAACCTTATTTTTCTGCATTATTGGCATCTTTTATGTTTAATATTTATTTAGAACTGTTTTGACTTGCTATTTTTGCCAAATCTGCACACGATTTTGCTTGATCTTTTAGTTTGTGAATTGAAAAGTGTTTGCTTCAAGCTCAATCTAATGGAAATGAAAGTAATCTTTAAGAATAAAAATTTTAAATGGTCATTGGATGTTAAAACAAAAAAAAAGGAAATCTTACAAGTGTTCTTGTAGTAAAATTCTTCTTACTTACTGTAGCATTCTATTCTAAAGCAAAAATCTTCAGACTCATCAGATAAATAAAATAAATATTTTTAGGTATTTATAGAATGTTCAGTAAAAAAGCCAAATTTCTACTCTACTCACAAATAATTGTCCAATGTTCTATTTCAGCTTAACACAGGGATTCAAGTGAAACATGGCCGATCGCAATGCACCGATGCGATCGCTATTTCCCCAATTTGAATACAAGTGTAACATTGCAATTGTCTTCAGCCCCGATTCCCTCGCAAAATTTGCAATTGCTCTCAAGCTGTCATAAGTCTGGAAAATCCCTCGCAAGTGCAGAAAAACATCAATGGCGTCTGTTTTGAATGCAAAGTTGATTTTAGAATTAATGGAATGTTATTGTTGAAAATTTTCAATTCTAAATTGGCAACTCAATGCAAGACTCGTTTTTTGTTTACCGTAGCATTTTTGCAGTAGCCTTCATTTTAAATTGGAAGTATAATTGGTTTTATTTACTTAAAATATGCGATACTTCTTCAATTTAACATTGTTTTCATCCACAAATGCAGTACTTATTTTAATTATGACTTAATACTTGACGGCATAATATTCTGCATAGCCATTATACTACTTCGTCGTTTTGAAGAAAAACGGAATTTTTTTCCGGCTGAACAACAGTACAAATTGAATTACGACTGTGATGAGAAGTTATAATTAAATTCTCTTCATTGTTGTAATTTTACTAGTTAGTACTATACTAGTTCAGAAAGAAAAAGAAAAGGGACTGTTGAAAGTGAGTAAATTTGTTTAACGTTCACTATCTTACTAATATAAAATCTCAATTCTAGGCTAGTATTTTTTAATTATTTGCTGAAATTGCATTTACTTGCGTATTATGGTTCAATAACAAAATGCATCAAACTTAGCTACATGGCCCCCGGCATAAGTTCCTACTATGACATGCATTGTACTCCCATTAAAAGTTAAACTGTGAAAGTCTGAAATCTGGTAAATGTGGACACTAGTCAGTGCATATCAACATACACATACCAAAGGCATCAGTGATATACTTAATATTTCTGGTGAATTCCCAGTAAAAGTCGACATTCTTTAATTTTGGTGTTTTACAGTAACATATATGTACTGCATACACATGATTTTAAAAAAGTAATTGGCAGAAACATTTCACTGTAAATAAATGAAAAAAATAAATAACGATCCAAATCCCGTTGTTTCCCCCCCCCCCCCCCCAATGAGGAAAAAAATAATGGCAGTACTTCACAAAGGTGCATATACAAAATGTAGTCAGACAAGGAGGGCAAATTTCGAATTCAGTCGTTTAATACTGGTTTGGGAGGGGGTGATAGTGAAAAGCGAGCAGTGCCAGATGTTTAATTTTTCTGTTATTTTTATATTTCTGTGGCAAATGTTGAAACTGATGCCCTCACTAGTGATGGGCATTATCGAGACCTTTTGATATTCAAGATCTTTCCAAATCGAGAACTTGAGCGATTGATAATCCAAATCTTTTGAAATCGAGAACTCGAGCTAAGTCAATCAATAACCAAGAACTCGTGACAATAAGAGTTCTCGAGTGATTAGATTATGCCCATCACTAGTCCTTACCCATCTACCTTCAAGGTTTTATATCAAGTTTGAACAAATTTGAAGAAAATAATTATAGTGAATTTTGCCACCTTTCAGAAGTTGCCGCCTGTAGCAAGGGCTTGCTCCTATATATGTAGTACAGTTCAACTCACTTAAAACAAGCGCAAAGAGACTGCAGCATTTGCTTGTTATATATAACAGAGTGCTCATAAAAAAAAAGGGTTTGTGGAAAAAATCATGAAAATTTATACATACTGAGTTATTTTTATATTTCAATATAACACCAAAGTTAGCTATTTGCTTTGAACTGTCTTATTTCTCTCTTTCTTGTTATTTTTTCAAGGATTTCGTGGTATGAAAAACATTGCCAATGGCATCTGCGGCTTAAAATAGTTCGAATTTTTTCTGCACTTTAGAAACTATTGAGTACTGTAAGCCCCGCTTAATCGGGTAATGGATAAACGAATAACCCATTTATACGAATAAAACCTCCTGGAACCGAATATTTCCTCATAGATGCAATGCTAAAGATCCCCGCTTAATCAAATAATTTCCCCGGATAATCTAAAAATATTAATCAGCTTTCACAAACAATTTTGATGAGAAACATTTTGAATTCATTAGAAAAAAATTAAGTAAGAACACTTATTGTTTGCGTTCGACGAACCTCACTGATCGACCGGTGAGTAACCGGTGACTAACCGCAGAGTTCTATCATCTTTCGGTTACTATTTTAAGCTGTTGATTGGTTGATTAAAGCATGTGATCGGTTAACTGGTTGAGCTGGTTGCAAGCAAGCATTGACTTAAACTATAAAGTAATAATTATTGCCAACTGTCTTTACATTAAAAAAAATAGCGCAGTCGATAACCTGATTAAATAACTCAAATAAATACTGTACACAATTTAGACAATGATAAATTGACAAATATTTAATGTAAGATACGGTAGACAAGGAGGGGGGAAAAGGGTGTCAGAAAGTGTTCCCAAAAGATCTTGAGTGAGCAATCGCCTATTACGGAATTTTTCAAAAACCAATGCTGTTCTGAAAAGAAGTGCCAAAAATAAAGATTTCATAACTGAAGTTGTAAGCTACTTTTTATAATTTTCATACGTACTTGTAATATACTTGTTTATAAAGGGTGTCCCAAAATTAACGCAAGATTTGAATTTGCCACCATTTTTTCCATAAATTGTTGGCAGCCATGAAAAAAGAACAATTTGACAGTTGAGAGTTTAGGGTTAGTAAAAATGGAGTGTTATGGTACCATACAGCTAGAGAGAGAGAGAGAAACATTTCAATTACTGCATGAGGCATTTCCTGGTTGCGCACTTTCTCATTTCAGTGATCAGAATTGGCACCCTAGATCGTGTGATTTAACATTTTTAAATTTCTTCTTATGGGGTTATTTGAATTCAAAGGTCTATGTCAACAAGCCCACAACCACCCGTGCATTACCGTGTTGCGATACCGAGCGCCAATAACAGTAACTGCTTGACCAGCCTCAACTTTCATTATTTTTGAAATGTTATTTCAATAATGAAAACGGGTTATTGTATCGTATAACGCTCCATTTTTAATAACCCTAAACTTTCAACTGTCAAATTGTTCATATTTCAAGGTTGCCAACCAATTACTGCAAAAACGGCAGAAAATTCAAATCTTGCGTTAATTTTGGGACACCCTTTATAAGAAACTATTTTGTTGTTTATTTACCTTATTTCTAAAACTTAAAAAATAACACTAATTATTTCCCTTAAAAACTTGTTTTTTTATTATTATGTTTTAAGACAAGTTGTAAATTTAAAAAGGTAAATAAAATTTCCCCGCTTAATCAAATAATATTTCTTGGAACTGACGATATTTGATTAAGCCGGTCTGACAGTATGTCCAAGGCTTAAGGCTTAGAGCTACAATATCCTCAGAAGTATATCTCGGAAATGATTTAACATTCGCTTCAACAAATATAATTTCTAAATCCTCCTAAACTCCACGAATTTTTTAAAAAAAGGCTGTCTTCACTTTTTCTCAGGATTTATGTCTTTTTTTTTTAAATTCAAAATGTTAATTAAATTTTTCGAGAATAATGTTTTCTGCAGTGGAAATTGACAGAAATTTTATGAATGACAAAAATATTGCTCGCTTGAAGCGGGGTTTGCTTGATAAGGTGAGTTACGTTCTTATAGGCTTAACATTGTACCAGCCAAAGCTTTTTGATTCCCTCGCTAAATCCAAGTTCTCGTTAAAACAGGGCTCGTTATAAGCAAATTCGACTGTATTAACCAGATACACTACAAGAAATGGTTCCGTAGGTAATTGAGACCTTTTAGTAAATAGACAAGTGCTCAAACAACATGTGCACAAACAACTTCTGCCGTAGCCTCTGATAGGATGGAAACAGCATTGTATCCTCGTTGGGTATGTTTTTGCCCATTTACTGCAAAATTCGCACAGTCGGTGGCTGCAGCTGAGTTTTGCATCTAGTAATATTACAACATGCTTCCTTCGCCCTGGATCCGGCACTTGATGTACGAGAGAATAACCTGCAATGGTACCAGACAGTCCGGTTATCACATCCAAAGACTGCAGTTTTGTTCTTATTAGAACTCATCAGTCTGGAATAGTGTGAACAACCGAGCTGGAGGCAGATATCAACTCACTGGAGCTGAGAGCGCCAACAAACTGGTAGACAAAGTAAATTTATCTCACCAGTGAGTGTCCGCAGCATGGTACGGTTCGACTTGTGGCGGGTTATACAGCATGTAGCTCCAGTGGCGCAGCCAGAAAATTTTTCTGGGAGGGGTTTTCAAAATCAATAATTGTTGCTTTCTTTCCCATTCATTTACAATGCGTAATCAAGGGCGCACATATAGGGGGGTAGGGGGGGGGCTCAGCCCCCCCCCCCTTAGAAATGAGAACTTCCTTGCTTTTAGTGCTTTTTTCTTTGCAAAAATGTATAAAAATTTCTTTTCCAGCCATTAATGACTAATATGAGCCAATAATGAATAAGTTATAAAAAAATGTCAGATTTTAACATCTTTAATCTGTACTAAAATCGGTTTCCATGGGGAAAATATTCTGCTAAACCATGGGGAAAATTTTTGAGCTCCCCCCCCCCTTAAAATTTTGCATATGGGTGCCCTTGTGCATAATTATTCAATATGAAAGAATTTCTACAGATTAGTTATTATTCATTCTAAGTAACTTCTTAAAAACAATTAATAATTCGTATTGATGTCACTTTTATACTTAAGAATTGAAAAGTAATTTCTGACTGCTTCCCGATTATTAAAAACAGTAAACTATTTTTTTGAAACCTATTCCGCTTGGAAAAGCTCAAATACTCTGCTTTTTCCCTTGATCTTAATGGAGGAAATGAATGTGCTTGTGTTCTAGGGTTGCCAACTCCTGAAAATGTTCCCCCTAAACTCCACTCATAAAACCCCTAAAAACCCCTAATGACGTCAGAAAGTCGCGTGATCTTTTAACTGTGACGTCACACAAGGGATTAAAAGATCACGTGACCATTGCTATTTTTCGTTGCTGAGTGGAATAAAGTCATTTTTATGTCATTTCTGATCAAAACCAATGGTTACAAAGGTTAAAAAAGTATATGTAAGTAAAAAATGCATGAAACAATCGAAAAATAGCATTTTCATAGGTAAAAAAAGAACGTTTTTACCTAATAAAACCCTAAAACTAAAACCCCTAAATTTACCCCTAAAAATTTTATCCCCCTAAAAAAATTCCATTCTAAAATTTTCCCCCTAAATTTAGGGGGAAAACCCCTAAGTTGGCAACCCTGGTGTTCTGGGAGGGGTTTTAACCCCAAAACCCCTCCCGTGGCTGTGCCACTGTGTAGCTCTGTAATACTACATGAAGTACATGGCTGGTTTTAAGGCTAATACAAATACAAATACAAATGTGACGACCAGCAACAGGCTCTGGGCCCAGCTAGGCTGGTCCTAGTCAATTAATTAGTCCCCAATGAAGATCAATGGCCCTCTTAAAGCTATCCACTCCCTTGCTCATTACCGCCTCTTCCGGTAAGCTATTCCAAGTGCCCACGACCCTGCTAAAGTAGTAGTTTTTCCTGATTTCCAAGTTAGCTTGAGATTTAAATAGCTTAAAACAATGACCCCTTGTCCTGCTTTCCCCGCAAAAATTTAATCCATTTACATCTTTCATTTTGATAAATTTAAATAACTGAATCATGTCCCCTCTGACTCTCCTTTGCTCCAGGCTATACATGTTAAGCCTATTAAGTCTGGTATCATAATCTAAATCCGAGAGTCCCCTTACTAATTTAGTTACCCTTCTTTGAACCCTTTCCAATACAAAAATATCTTTCTTCAGATAAGGCGACCAAAACTGAACAGCATACTCCAAATGAGGTCTTACTAAACTCCTATATAAAGGCAGAAGAACTTTCTTAGATTTGTTTGAAATAGATCTATTGATGAACCCAAGCATTTTGTTGGCTTTGTTACTAGCAATACTGCACTGTTGACTAAACTTGAAGTCCTGATTTATAAAGACACCCAGATCCATAACATTTTCTGCCTGATTTATGACTGAACACTGTAAACGATATCTCATACGCTTATTTCCATGACCTAAGTGTAGCACTTGACATTTCCCTACATTAACTGTCATACCCCATTTATCTGCCCACTTAGTAATATGATCTAAATCCTCTTGCAGCTGTTTTACTTGTTCTTCATTTTCGACAATCCCCATAACTTTTACATCGTCAGCAAAGCAATTCATGCTTCCAGAAATATTTTCATTGATGTCATTAAATGTCATAAAATGTATGCCTTTACGTGCGGCAGTGATGGGAAAATTGTATCACAGCAATGCATTTGAATTTTTAAATCTCAGACTTGTTTACGCAGGGCCGACGAGAGACCATGTCAGCCTAGTCGAAAATTAGAGGTCACAGCTCAGAGTTTTGTGAGGAGAGTGGGGGCTGTGGACCAAACTAACAGCAGGTTCGCCTTGGCTCTCAGCTGCCCTGCCTTTACCCCTAAAGCAAACCAATTCCCACTACTACTCCGTATCCCTGACACAGCTAGTCTAGAGGGAAAATGATTCCAAATTCTAGAATTTCAAAGCTTCCAACTCGTATCTCCTAACCTAAAATTGGCTGCAACCCCGGTTATAAGTAAACCTTCACCTCCACATAAAAAATTTCTCCTTATGCTACAATGCCCAAAAACATCTCTTGGGTGTCCATTTCCAGGGCTAGCAGGCCCCTTGTGAGCCAGCTTCAGTTTTGCCTGGCACATGGCAGTCCAAAGAGAAGGATGAGCAGGGCATCCCCCGCCGGGCGGGAGTGAAGACATGACAGCGAGCCCTAAACTGAGCTTTAGCTGCATTAAAATGTATTCTTTTTACTTTTATTCAGTACTAGTAGTACCCACACGGCTTTGCTCATAGTAGAAAATTAAAAGGTCTTTTGGTTCGCCTGTATATTTAAATGATGTATGGTGAATTTCTCGCCAATTCGCTTGCTCATGTTACAGTTCCGCGTTATGATGATTTCGTAATTTACTATTCCACGTTGTGATAATTTGTTCGGAGAAATTTTCTGAAAATTGGAATAGAAAAAGAACAAAATCAAATTTTTGAAAAATCGCTTCAAAGTGCACACCCTCATGCTACAAACTTTGCTAAATTTCATGAAAATCGGCCAAACGGTCTAGGTGCTATGCGAGTCACAGAGATCCAGACATCCAGACAGAGAGACTTTCAGCTTTATCATTAGTAAAGATTTAATTTAAAATACTAACACATTCCTGTCTTTTTTAATAAAAGGAAAGATAACATGGTCAGTCTCTTTGGACGGCCCTGCCCCTGCTTTCCTACACTCTGTGCGGCCTTGGTCAGGACTCACAGACTCGCCGACCCTGCAGTGTGTGTGGGGGAGGGGGGGCATGCCACTGAAAGTGCCCCCCGGCCCTTAGTGACATAGAAATTTAGTAGGCAGTTAGCCGCCCTGCTGATTTTTGGCAGGGGGCCTCAAAATTGATAGATTCGGGCCTATCCCTGGTCATACTATGTTCTTTCATTGTTCGTATTACAGTACATGTAGGTGTAATTAATTTTATAATTTTTGTATTTGAATAAAATTTCTTTTTTGATGCTACACTTATTTCAGGGTAACAAAAAATTAGTTTACATTTTACTGATGAAAAAACAACTGACTTCCCTTAATAACTAAGAAGACATACTGCAATCACACCTGTTTAAACGAAATCAAAGAGACCTATTATGATCTAGATGAACTAAAATAAGTAAAATACAGTAAAAATGTGTTTAGTTGAAGTAAAAAGAACTTATCTCTGCACAATGTGTATCACCATTTCAAAACTGGATGTATCTTATCAATGTGATTATTTGTAACTATTCTAGAAATTGGCTCCAACTTTTGAATTTAAACTTGTACATAACCCAAACTATTAACAAAAACTCTCATTTTGCTTCATAAGTAAACATATTTTCACTTACTACTTGTGCAAATGTATTCAACGTAGGGAAACAAAACATGTTCAAATCAAACAGATATTACAATAGGCAGTTTAAATTCAAAATTCTCTAAGTATTATTCAATTGTCATTGTGAGAAAATTATTTGAAAATCTTTGACCCTCATCAGATTCATTCTCATCGGATGATTATCAAATCGTAATTTTCCTTTAAACATCATGCGTTTTATTCAAAACAAATACAATATGCATGTGGAACATATAAAGCATTTCTTAAACGGCAACATTTTTTATCCAGTTTGCTTTCTTTTCCAACTGTAGAACTGAAAGTTGAAAAAATAATAGCACGGAATATATCCATTACACGAGCGAACATGAATTCAACATCAAAACAAATATTGCATCACGATTTTAACCATCTCAAACCCAGGGAGCTCAAACCTAATTCTCTCATTGGTTGACATCAGTTAATCGCTCCAAGTACATGTGATTATCATCGACCAGTAGCTCCTACCCCAACTTCTCACTTGCGATTGTCCAAATTGTTTCACTTGAATTCGACTGCCAACAGCGATTGCAAATCTCGTCGATTGCGATTGTCTTTTTTGCGATTGTGTAGCGTTTCACTTGAGTCCAGCCGTAAGTCAACACCCAGATTTCACTTTATTGTATGTTCGACACTCTCAGTATGAGTGAGCATTAGAGTTTTAATTTTGTTAAGGCCATCATTACTAAAGCTATATTTGTGTGATTATTAAAATTCTTTTGTATATAAATATATTTTTTGTATTAATGTGATTTGGCCCATGAATCAAGCTAATGTTATATAACACATAATTAAAAAGTTGAAAAGTTGCTTTGCAAGATAAATACAGCAATTATTTCTATATCCGAAAACCTATTGATGGCTAGTTTTGGATTCTAAAGGTAACTTTAAATTTTAAATCATAAATTTTTAAAAGAAAAAAGCTCAATACACTTAATTTTATTATTTTGAATTATCTACATAAAACTTCACTATGTTTTGTGTTTAAGTTACATAGAAATGATCAAAAGAATTTAAACTAGATTTTTTTGTCAGTTCATCATTCATTATTTTAAAAGGCAATGGAGAAATCTTTGAAGATGTATTATTTCTCATCTGTGTATAATTTTTCTGAAGTTTAATTTCAATAAGTTCATTGATTTTCAAAAGAAATTTTTGTTATATCTCTATATAATGTATGCCGGCAGAGTAAACGATTCATTCTTTTTCAACACAGGAAGCTGTTGTAAGTCCTCATATTCTAGACTTTCTGGAGCAAGCTTTAGAACCTATACCAATTCAGCTAACCAAGACACCTCCAGTGATTGGTAATACCCTTAAACCCTTTTTTCGTGACCTTTTATATTAAAATGTAGTGAATCTGTTTCGTAAATATTAACTGTGTTTAGTGGCAGGGTTGCAGACTCTGAGGGAAAATGGCCGGCTCCGACCCCTGCATTTTGAAACAACCGACCCCGAATCTGATTTTTTTTTTCCAATTTTTCTCCTTGTGAGATGGGGGGAAACCCTAAACAGTGATTGAAATATAAGTTATTTTCTATAAAATTTCCTGTGGCGTTTTATTGCAAACCTAAGATACATACAACATTCAAAATTTAATTTTAAAATCAAATTTTAAATAGTTTTGATTTTTAAAGTGCGATTTCACAAAATCCCCATTTTTTATTTAAAATGAGAAGGATTATTTTGCTCTCCTTTGAATGTTTAACAAATTAATAATGGTCAAATCATGTGAATTCAATTTTTGAAAGCTGTAACTTTAGAACTTCCTTGCAAAACCCCCGGGTGACAACCATCTAGGGGGGGGGCAACACCCCATGTTAATTTAAGAGATTATAAAAAATATAAATATGTTAATTCTGAAATATTTCCATAATAAATCTTAAATTATATTTCCTCTACGAAATTTCAATGAAAATAAGGTGTTGCTAAAAGAGGACGGGTTACATATGCATCTGGAACAAATTTTACACAAAATGCTTTGTACGAATAGCTTTGAAACTATACCTATATTTCTTCTTCCTCAATTTTGAACTTCAATTTTAAAAGCTGTTTCAGAATTATAAACTTGATGTAAAGATTTTAAGATTAACTTCTATTGAGTTTTGTAATCAAAAAATCATATACTGATTTTTTTCATACCTTTTAATGAGACCCATGTTTATAGAAGTCTTTAGAATTAAAAAAAATATGTGTTATATTTTATTGGATCTTTTGGATTAGCGCTTTTACATGGATTATGCTTCTTACAACATTGATTATGTTTTTATACTGATGATGACTTGAATCAAAGAAATCTTTGAAAACGTGCATTATTTGAAAAGTTTGAACTGCCCAAAATCCGCAGATATAATGTATTTATTTAAGTTCAGCCTTGAAATTAATTTGTTAAATTTATTTAGAAAAACTAACTTTATAATTACTGTAATTTTTCATTGTTTTTGGCAGCAATTAAAACAACTACATCGCTACTGTTTCACAAAAGGTTGCGAATCAGAATTTCAAAGCCCTCATATAGAAAGTTACACTTCAGTATATCATGATGGCTGCTGTAACTATCATATCGTCAAAAAAGAGTCACTACACATCATTAGATCTCATCAGTAGGATACCCCTTTGTGGCGGCACAATGAACTGACATGCATAAGTTGATGCCACTTGTTGGTGACTTAGCAGCAATGAATTGCAAGTTCAATGTGAATGTCACATATGCATCCTGTTTTTATCACTGTTTTTAGGAATTAATTTTCCATTAGCAAGCCTGATTCTTTAAATTCTGGGCCCCATGTAAAAGCCAGTAAAGATTCTCTTCTGACCCTTGGGTAAAATTGAAACTCTTGTTGATTAAATAGTTTCAAAGTTTAAAGTTTGAACATTTTAAAGGAATTTTCTGATTTTTGAATTTTTTTTAACCCTTTTTCAAGAGCCTGAGCCCTTGCGCACCTTGGGACCACCAGGAATGCAGATCTAGGCTTTCTCTTCAGCCATGTTGCTGCAAAGTAATGTTAAATTTAGATAGTCACAACATGACTCTCATGAGATGTTTTGATTTGGTCACTTTGTGACTAATTTTCACTATACATTTTGGTTACTATGATGCTGGGATGTAAATAAATTGTCTCAATCTCAAACCTCGATTTGATAAAATTTACACTGCTTTTGGACGTTGCTACACATTAGCTTTTGATGTCATACATGACAACAGTATTGTAACAGACCTGTCTTGTAACAATAACGAAAGGGTTGCATCTCGGATGCTTTAAGGAATTAATTAGTGCAGCTGAAAATTTGCATTTGAATAACTTTGTTGATGACAGAATGAGTAGACTGGTTTGGTTTTCGGAAATAAAATGATATATTCTGTATTAAATCATATTGAGGTCACAATGTAAGGTCTTTACAACATTATGAGGTGACCAGTTTTAATTTAATTTTTACTATTTCAGAAGTCAGCTGAAAATTTCATGCTTCACAGCTTGACTTCTTCCAGACATTTCAATGTAGTCACTTTGTGAATATTGATAGTTGTATCTCACAGTGACTTCACCGCAACACATACTTTTAGGGCTATTGCGTGCATTTTTTTTCAAACGCTTATTTGTGTGGATTTGTTCTCTGTTTTTCACTAGTGAATTATCCATGAAATCAGATTATCTGCTATATCTATGCTGGTGAATTATGTAATTAATTAGGAGTTTTCTCTATCTTAATACATTCAATGTAATTTTTGTATTCTGAACAGGTTTTTTTTTCTTTTGTAGATTCTAATAAAAATGAAGATGACAGTGCATCTCTTGTTACGCCTAGTCAATATGCATATGCATCATTTCCTGTTGATGTTATAGTTTATTTTCGCATGCAGCCTTCAATTTTAAGATTCAGTTGTTTGCCTATATCCCGTGTGGAATGCATTTTAAGATTACCATCAGTAGATTTAGTTTTTTCTTCAAAAAGAGCTGAAGACGATCTGTATGCTGCAAACAACCAAGATTCATCATCATTCAAGCTCAAAGGTGTGACTTAAAATATTTTTTTTTTCCTCTAACTTTTGTCGCATTAGTACAAAATACATTTCTTCTGTCATTCTTTAGTGTTCTATCAAAAATACACTTTAATCAATCCTGAGGATTCATTCAGTCCTTATGTTTTAATGACATTTATGTTATTAATGACATTTAACTTCATAAGAAGTTTTTAGGAAGCACTTATTTTTACTGAAGCCCTCCCTTACTTGTTTTCTTTTATCTATTGGTGAATAAAGTGGTATTTTTATTTTGCAAATTTATAATTTTCAAATGTTTCTCTACTCTAGAAATAAAAAAGGATAGAGACACTATCACTTGTTCTTAAACTTTAGGAATCACAGAAATATTGCTGATTTGAAGTAGGGTTTGCGTGCTAAAAAAAGGTTTTGGGTCTCTTAAACTTAACAATGTACCAACCAAATATATTTTGGTTTCCTTGTTAGCTTCAAATTCTCATTAAATCGGGACTTTTTACAAGTAAAGTGGACTGTGATTAAGTGGATGTTCATTAGCTTTCTAAAATAAACTCTCATAAAAGATCAGTTAAGTTTCTCCCTTAAAGTTTATACATTAAATTCATAATGTTTTGTGAATGCATCAAGGCATACATCTTAATCACAGTAAATAAAATGGCCTTATTTATTAACATAATGTGCTGCACTAAGTTGGAGCACTCCATCTTTTGTTGCTAATTTTGTCTGTAGTGAATTTATCTTTATGTTTGTATGCATATATTTGTGTGTGGGTGCACATCTATGCTTGTACAAATATCTATGTTTAGTTAATCTGTACCATGGCTCATGCTAGGATATTGCACATTTTCCACAATATTTTCCATAATCTTACTCAATAAAATTTTAATCAATTTGCATGCAGTTCCTATAAAAGTCCTACTTAACATTTTTGGTAAAAATCTCACCTTGGATTTCTTCCTAACATGTTCTCTATATGCATAACAACAGTTTTCAGTGTTCCATCATTCATATTTGTTAAGATTCTCAAAAAATTCTGCTGATATTTTTTTTTTTTTTTGCTCTTCATTCAAAGAACAACATCTGATTGTTGTAATTCAGCAATTAGACTTTCAACTATCCTAGCTTTCTTCATTAGTATGTAATTATTAGTTATCAGAGGAAATGAATATTAAGTGTTGTGATAAATGTTTAGATAATTTTCCTTTAGATGTAGGACAAGGATTGTCACTTATACCAACCTTTCAAGTTTAAACTTATTTTATAAAATTAATGTTCTCATTCTATCCAAAGCACTAGAACTCATGCCTTCTGAATCATAGTTTCTGTTTTTCAATGATTTATATGCTGGTTAGACTGAGAAGGGTCTCACCAATTTTCTCATTATAGTGATGATGTTCTGTCCTGTTTAATTTTCAACGAACCTAACACAAAAGTCCAAAAATCAGTTGTCTCCTAAAATAGATGTTTATAAGATTTTCACACAGATCATAAGCTTTTTAAAAATTCTATTGATAAACAGTTTTAAAATTACTATTTTGCTTGAAAATGTGCTTAAAGAATAGAAAGCAATAACAAAATAATGTTTCAAATTTGTTTTACTGTAACTAAATGAATGCTTTTTATTCCAGGTTTTGTTTAATTATTTTTAAAGCATTTTTTTTTAATGTTTAGTTCTTTTGAATTCTTTTCCTTCTATTGAGTTGTTATTAATATTTTTCTTTCCTTAAATTTTCAAGGCCTTCGTAAAAATAGTGGAAGTCTTCCGATATTTGAATCAACATCTGTTTCTCAAACTGCCGTTGGTGGTTTAAGTATGACTGGATGCTTAGCTGATTTCTCTCTATATATATTTCATCCATATGGTGGAGCCAAAAAAGCAGGTTAAAATAAGATTTTATTTATTAGAAAGACATACTGCTGATAAATATTGTATAATTTGGAATTGCATTCTTTATCATTTACATTTATATTTTACTAATTATGAAACATGTTCCTATATTTTATTCATGGACAGGCTGGGACTAGCTATATGTTTAACTGCCGAATTTTTCAGCATTCCGTCCTCTTTTCTTTTTTCTGTAAGAAAAAAAAAGAAAAACACCCTTCTGATCTATAGCGCCTTTAAGGAGAAGTGATAGCAGAAATAAGCATCGATGGTCACTGTTTTGTTGCCAACATCTGCTACTTTTATTGCCTTTTTGCTGAATTGACAATTTTGTTCCTATTGACCGTTGGTTAGTTAACACTTGATTTTTTCTTTTAGTTTTGATTGTGTTTCAACCACAGCTGCCCCAAACATGAGTTTTTGAAAAAGGAAGCACATTTTCCTTTTTTCAGAGAATACTTTTTTCTTGTAGTTTGGATGTTAAGTTTGATTTTAAGGAAGCAGTAGCATAAGTCGATTTTGTTGATGAAAAAATATGCCTGCAAAAAGTGTTATTGAAAATGCAGGATTTTGGCACGTGGGGACTATTGGGAATGATTTGGCATTTACTGCCCAGAAGTTTTTATAAACCGCACAGAAGTTGCATGTTTTCTTATTTTTTCTCTGTATGAAACAATTTTATCATTGGAAACTGCTTTTAGCGCAGAAATTCTTTTTTTGACAACAGTTACACCAAAGTAAAATTAAGCAAAATAAATGTTAATTTTACAACCTACCATCTTGTAGACATCCGTTTTAGTTCTCAAAAAAAAAAGGTGAAATTAAAATGAGCATTTTGCTTATCCTATTGGCAGTGTTTCCAGACTGCCCAGTGCCAAACTGGCAACAGAATCACCTCAAAAGTCTGAGGTCCTGGTTAATTTGAGGTGCTTTATTGACATTTTAATATATGTATTCAATAGCTAAAAATTTGAGCTGAATATTGAAATTATTTGCTCTTGTAAAACTACAGTTGTCTCTTTGTTTAACAACGCTCTATTTAACGACTTTCTCTACTTAAAGACGACTTTTCACGGTCCTAGATGTTCCATTATAGTTTTAAAAGCATTCTATTTAAGGACGCTTTCTATTAAGGACAATTTTTTTGTGGTCCCTTGAAAGTCGTTAAACAGAGAGCCGACTGTATCTTTATTACATAAAATAAAGTAATAAAAAGGTGTTGGGGAGAGATCAATGTCAACAATACTTGCCAAGTGGCATGTAATATTCATCAACTACTAGACATGAATTGATATATGCTATGAAGATAAAAATTTGATGCAAAAATGAATTGAAATTAACATTGTTTTGCTGCAAGGAACAAGTACACAGCCTTTTTGGAGCATCAATTAAAAGGAGAGAAGGACAACTTGATGCTGGCTGTTTGAGTTATACAAGAGCGAGTCAAGAAATAAGTTTCCCCTGTTGACTGTGGTTGGAGTTGTGTATGAAAGTCAAAAAATAGAATGAGACGTTAAAGATAAGATATAACTTGATTTTTCCACATAAGTACCAAGGACATGGAGACATTTGTCATACCACTTGATGTGCTTCAAAAAGCCCTCCCAGAAAGAACTGAGAGTTTTGCATGCAGAAGAAGTGTTTAACAGCTTGTTTGATTTCAGCATTGCTTCCAAAGCACTTTCTGCAAAGATTCTTCTTCGAATAGAGAATCA
This sequence comes from Uloborus diversus, assembly GCF_026930045.1. NCBI lineage: Eukaryota > Metazoa > Arthropoda > Arachnida > Araneae > Uloboridae > Uloborus > Uloborus diversus. The sequence goes on along the minus strand of NC_072733.1, from coordinate 204,216,065 downwards.
GATGTTGCAGCATGATTTTGGGTTCCCATCGCCGAGTGTACTCTTGCATTGTCTACCCAATGGTGTTTCGGTGTCTTGCGCGATCACCTGCAGTGTCCTCTTTGCTCATAGCCATTCAATGCTTCGTCGATGTGCAAATCCCTGATATTTTCCTGAATGGCTTTTTGAAATTTATCAAGCAGTATGACTAATGTCTCAACTTGGTACTTACGTTAGCAATTAAAGTTATGTCATATCTTATCACCTTATATTGTTTCACTTTCATACACACTTCTGTCCACAATCACCAGGGGAAACTCATTTTCTGACTCACCTTTGTGTGTACAAAATTTTAATCTTCTACAGCTAAGTGTTTTTGTATTCTGCAAGACACATTTGTAAATAGTTAAAAAGAATTTTTTGCTGCTTTTCTAAGGTTTTCTTTGAACATTCAGGATTTAATGTTTTTAATATTTGAAGTAAATTTTAGTATGATTTTGTCTTGGATTCACGAGTAAAATATTTTCCACTGAATCTACTTAGATATTTTTTGCTGTTGTTATTTAGAGTAGTATCTACTGTAGCTTCACTAAAGTGGTTTTTCATTGTTGAATCGAAATGGTTATTTTAAGAAAGAACAGAAACATGCCCTTACATCTAGTACGTCCTTTAGTATTCATGGACACTTAACTCAAATACTAGGTGCCAACTTATAGTTTGGATGACATCATTTTGCTTTGAAACTTATTTTTCCACGCAAATGGTGTTTTATCTTTACAAAACACTCTCTGTTAAACATTTATAGTAAATCATTTTTAAGTCTTGCATTTATTTCTTTTATGAAATGCAGTGCAATGGTACTTAATTTTAAAACACTGCAAAATAAAGTGGTGCATTTTTGATGCATCAAAAGGATATTTATATGTTAGACAAAAATTCAAAACTGGGTAAACAGATGACTATTTTCAATTGAATTCATGAAAAAAGTTGTAAACTCTACAATTGTGATCTTGAAATGCTGTCTCGTTCTTTTTCTTGCCAAGTGCAGATATTTATTTCTCCTCTAACAATATCATTCTGCAGTATTTCTATGGAAGACTGAAAATAAAAGGTTAGCACATATTTTGTTGCAGTTAATTGTTAGTGTAAATATTGCTGCATTTCTAATGTAAAGTTTTGTATGAGATTCTCATTGCAATCAAAATTCAATTTGCTTCCTCTAAATTTATTTCCTCAATATAAACAATATTGAAAGGAAACACAGTCTCTTTTTTTTCTTAAAATTATTGTATGTTCTGGTTTGTCATATTTTATCGAATAGATAATGTATTTATCTAGAAGAAACCATGTTTCCCTTTTATCAATAATATTTTAACTCTCAAACACCATCTGTTTACTCATGTGGTAAGCATTCTTTCTCATGTTCATGTTCTTTTTCATGTGCTGAATAAAATGTTACTGCATTGAAGTATTTGCTTAATGTGTTGAACACAAACTCTATCTCCAGGGAGTTCTAAAGAAGGGGAAGCTTCACCGTTGTCTACTAGTGAAAGAAAAGATTCCTTAAGTCTTCAAGTTGAATTTGTAAAAGTGAACATTTCAAGAAGCAGAAAAATTAATTTAGCTTGCATTGATTTTGGAAGTAATACACAGAAATCAGGGAGGACCTTTGATTTAGGTGGCGCTTTAATAAGATTTTCAGGTTTGTATTTCTAGATATGTAAACATTTTTTGAGAAATGGTTTTGTATTTGAAAGAATGCATCTATATTTTCCATAATTAGAGAGTGAATTTGAAACAAGTTGCATATGCAGTTTCCATATGGTGATTAATTACAGTGAAATCTCATCACAACAAACACCAATACATAAAAATATCTGTTTCAGTGAAATAAATGTTCAATTGCCATTGTATTGCTTAAATCCTTTTACAGTCACCTCTCATTATTTTGCACTTCAGGGCTTCACTCTATTGCAGTTTTCTTTTTTTTTTTTTTCAAATTTAATCATTAGCCCTTTATAATGAGCTCAATTTTGCACTTTCCTTAAAAAAAGTAGCAAGCTATTGATTTAAGTAGAGAAAGTTCTTCTTTGAGCTATAGTAGAGCCAGTTGAGGGAGAGGGATTTATAAAAATGTCTAAGAAAGTGTCAAGTATTGCTTTCTACTTTCAACTGTTAAACACATTCTGGGGAGTGAATATTGCTGTATTATTGAAAGAGGATAAATGTATTTGTAAATAGTGTTTAACTACTGGCTTTTGAAACAGTAAGCCATCACCTTCAATGATGAAAGAATGCAGAGGCAGGTTGGAGGAAATATTGTCACTGATTTGCACTTATTTCATCATCAGACAATATAGAACAATGATAGTGCATAAGAACTGTGTGTGTGCAGGTCAATGCACAATACTAACAATGAAAATATGCTATTTATAATAACATCTAATAAGGCCTTATGTTCTCATGTTTCGTATAATAGATTGGATAATACGAGTAATGGTGATTGAAGAATGGTTTTGTGTCTAAAGCTCTAACAGGGTATAAAACTGCATTTAAAAGACTGTAAATAAGTTTTCTACATTCTAACTAGAAAAACCTTTGCTTTATAAATAAAGTTTTCTATTTCGCAAAATTTCTTTATCACAGTAAAATCTGGAATGGATTAACCACAATATAGGAGGGTTGACTGTACAATAAAATTTTTGATACACAGAACAAAATCTAGGGTTCTTAAAGTTTGCTGTTGTGGGATTTTTTTTTTTTTTTTTTTTTTTTTTTTTTTTTTTTTTTTTTTTTGTCATCAAGTCTATTTTCATGAATATTGAGTGATTGTGCTTTTATTGATATTCACTATGCCTAAGTTTTTCCTATGAAGTATATACATTCAAGTAAGACTTTATAGTGAATTATATGCTTTTATAGTAGTTGTAATGAACTGCTTTGTAAGATGCATTTATTTAGTCAGAAGTAATTTTGAATTTGTGTACATTGCTTTGATGTGTCTAAATATCAGGTACATTTCACACCTTTTTCAAATTTAGCATTTGGTTTAAAAATCAGTAATTTCAGTGTGAAGTTGGTACATTTTAGCTTCAATATTTATGATTAACACTATTTACATTAAAAAAAGAGGAAAATATATACAAATATGCTTCTGCTAAATCATGTGTTTTATGCGGTTATTTCTGTTGAAGAAAAATACATTTTTCTTTATAAATTATCATGTAAGGTAGTTCGCCATGTTACTCTGTGGTGTATGGGAATGTTCCTACCTTATCATGTAAGTCCAACCTAATTATATAAAGTAAGGTTCTTCATTCCATTCATTCCAAAAGTCTACCTTTTTTTCCTTTTCGAGACATGCAACTTAATATTCAGTTGACAGAAGTATGGAAAGTATTTTGTGCTTCAGCAATTATAGACCATAATATGGGCAAAGTTTTAAACTTTCACAGCCTCTTGTTAACTCTTCGAAATTCCACTGTGCAAGTCATGGTGATAACAGAAAAGAGACTAAGTAACTAGAAAACCAAGAAATTGCAATGTTTTTCATTAGTTGGTTCTGTTGTTTGATAACCCGTTTATTTTTATCGACTACTCACTACCTTCAGAGTACAATTCTGAAATTAACTTCCTTTTGAGCATTATTTCTTTACTTATTTTGCATTTGATTTTTTAGCATCTGTGTATAAAATATATCATTTTGCTGCACACACCGTAAAAATTGCTATTGTTGTACTTGAAGTCTTTAAAAAAAAATAAATAAGTAATGCCATTTTTTTCAGAAGAATTTTGGAACAATAAAAAAGAATGAATCATTGTCCCATTGTCTGGGTTGATTGAAAATTGGAAAAATAAAAGGGCAAATATTATTAAAACTGTATTTTCTTCTAAAAACTGTAGAGCTACAACAATGTGAACCACAAATATACATATTTTATTTCAAGTCTTACTCTAGTTTAAAAAGAACAATGTTGCACATTTAAAAATTTTTGTAAATTTTATGTACTTCATATACTTACTAATATTCCTTTTTCACCCGACTGCACTTGCGCGACGCAAAGGAGGGTGATGTGTTTATGAGTGTATGTATGTTTGTTCCTATGTGGTGTTGTAGAGGCTAAACGCCTTGTCCAATTTTGATTATTCTTATGTCAATCGATTTGTCTTTACCTTGGGAGTGCCACTAAATATGTGACTAATCAAAATTCACCATATCAACAACCAGTCGCCATGTTGTCAGTTTGGGATTATGTCGCTCACTATCTGGGTGCGACACAGCGTGCGACAATTGCAGGTTGCATTTTCGCTGCCTGAATTTTTTTATTACCAAGTCTACCAATTTGATTTTCATCTCTAACATGTTACATTTGTTTTTGTCGTGATTCAGGTTACTGAGTTTCATGACGTGTACTTTCTTGACAGACTTTTTTTAGTTTTGCAAGAAAGATTTGACTTGCTATGTTTCCGAGTTTGCATTATCATGAGTTATACAGGCTGTTATTATAGCTGTGGTTGACTTAAGTTCTCGCATTTTTGTTAAAGGTCAAGCATATGTAATTTTAAGCCGAGTTAGGTCCCTAAAAGGACTAATAATCAGTAGTTTAGACCAATGCAAGTTACTTAGTAATCCTCATGATATCAACCGCTAGTTAAGATTATCAACCGTTATTATCAACCGCAACCGATTAGCCGCTAGAGGGCGCTAGAGTGGCTGGGGAGTGTTTTTGCTGCTCCTGAGATAAGTGATTTTTTACTGTAATTGTTTATTTTACTTCTTTAGTTTCAGTATTTTTATTGTATTTTATCATATAATTAAGTATTCTTGTGCTTTTAAGTCTTATTTTTGATTTATTTGCTTTCTTAAAGTGTTTTTCTATTCTATGTAGCTAAGCCTAAATTGTGCTGATTTCTTGTTGTTAAGCCTCAGTGCTCTGTTTAGGGTGTAACTTGTTTATTTTAATTTACTGCTTGTCTTAGGATTTAGTAATATTTGTATCTTTTACTTCCAATGCTTTCTAATTCTAATAATTAGCATTATTTCTCCAATTTTGTATTTTTGTATTGACTTTTTAAGTGTACCATTTTGAGCTAGAATGTGAGTTATATGCATAATGAAGGAGGTTAAAAGTGGTAAAGGGGACAAGTGGATTTCTTGTGACCTATGTCAGATGTTCTGCTTGTTTAAGGGGAAGGATGAGTCTGAGAAGGATTTCATTTGCACAAATTGTGTTGAACTCTCAGAAATCAGAGTTAGGATGCTTACTTTGGAGGGTGAGTTAGCATTAGGCTGTAGGCGTGTAAATGGGGTAAACATTCCAGAGGGAAAGGGGGAAGTTAGCAAAAAGGATGTTGGCATTAGCTGTGTGTTAGATAGTGGGAATATTCCAGGGGTAGAGGAAGTTAGTAAAAAGGATGTGGGCATTAGCTGTGTGTTAGATAGTGGGAAAATTCCAGAGGTAAAGGGGAAAGTTATTGCTGAGGCGACTGACTGGGAAACAAAGGGTATAATTTTGGGAGATTCAATGGTGCGTGAGGTGGGAAACTCAATAGGCAGAGTTAGACGTAAGGTGGCTAGATGTTGTTTGCCAGGGGCTCGGGTGAGAGATGTAAATAGGGTTGCTGAAAAGAAGGGGGTATTTAATAAAGAGGATGTAGTTACTTTGTGGGTGGGAACTAACGATGTAGGCCATAGTAACAACAATGAGTTTACAAAGGAATGGGATTCACTGTTGGACAAAGCAACCAACTGTTCGGCAAATGTCCAAGTGGTTGGTTTGCTTCCCAGGTATGGAGTGCATAGGAGTTGGTTAAACCAACGGGCTAGGTGTATGAACCTGGTACTCAAGGAAATTTGCATTAAGCTTAGTATCAGGTTCATTGATGTGTGGAGTAAATGTAAACGAGATTGGATTGCTAGGGATGGCCTGCATCTGAGCTCTACAGGGATCAAAATGGTTAGTGGTTTGGTTTTAGAGGCTTCAGAATCAAAAAACTAAGTTGTAATGGGGGGCATGGTTTAAGGAGCAGAATTCGAAAGGGTACTAACTATTGGGATTTTAGTAGAAACGGAAATAAGGTGGCTAATAAGAGAAAAGATTTTAACAGTTGGGATTCAAATAATCGTGCAGTATTAAATAAAAGTAAGATGGGCTTACTTAAGGTTTTTTATACAAATGCTCGTAGTATTAGGAACAAGATGGAAGAATTGAAAAGCATAATTATAGACGAGAGGTTGGATATTATTGGAGTTACCGAGACATGGGCTACCGAAAGTGATGATGATTTATTATCTATTGCTGGGTATAATTTGTTTAGACAAGATAGAGTAGGTAAAAGAGGTGGTGGGGTTTTATTTTATGTCAGAGACACTTTAATTTGCAATGAATTGGTAATTAATGATAAACCTAATGAGATTGATATGATTTGGCTGGAGTTGATTAGTAATAAGGGCAAAAAACTACGTTTAGGGAACATTTATAGGCCACCCAACTTAAGCCAGGGTCAAGACGAACAGATGTTTAGTATTATTAGTGACATTTCTAGCAAGGGGTCAGTCATCATAATGGGAGATTTTAATTTTCCAGGAATTGATTGGAATAATTTTTACCATAGTAATAGCAGAGAAGAGGAATTTTTGAAAGTAATTGGTGACTGTTTCTTAGATCAAATTGTAACTCAGGGTACTCGACAGGACGTGATTTTGGATCTAGTTTTCTGCGACATGGAAGGCTCTGTTCAGGGGTTATGTGTAGGGGAACACATTGGAGATAGTGACCACAACAGTATTAGGTTTGGGATTAAATTTGATATACACAAAGTAGAGAATTTTAGGTTGGTGCCCAATTTCAGAAATACTGACTTTGTGGCACTTCGGCAGAGTTTGAAAGCAGTTTTTTCTTCTGGATTGGACAATAGTGATGTGAATCTTTAGTGGGCAGAGTTTAAGGAAAATCTAGCGAATACGGTTAGGGATCATGTTCCTTTTAGGAGAAAGGGTGTCAACACTAAAATTTGGCCAATGTGGTTCTCCAGGGAAAATAAAGATGCTCTAAATTACAAGCAAGCTGCTTTTCATAGGTTTAGAGAAACAGCTCACAGTGCAGATAGGCTCCAATATTGTAAGGCAAGGAGTAAATTTAAGTATTTGGTACAGATTCAGAAAAGAGAGTTGGGGCAAAGACTGGCAGATAACATAAACAGGAATCCCAAGAGGTTTTTTGCATACGCTAATTCGGGGAAAGTTCGAAATAGTCATATTGGACCACTGGTTGATGAGCACAGAATTTTAATTCAGGACAATAGTGATATTGCTAATGTTCTTAATAACTTTTTTTTCGAGTGTTTTTAACGATAACTGTATCTCAACAGTTGACACCAACAAGACACAAGCTATAGTACAGCTTGAGGACTTTGTATTTTCCAGGGATGACGTTTTACTTCATTTGAAAAAAATTAAAGAGACTAAGGTTCCGGGACCTGATAATATTTATCCAAAAATTTTAGTTGAATGTGCGGAGGAATTAGCAGATGTAATCGTAAATATTTTCAATGCTTCTTATAATTCGGGGACAGTGCAGAGGACTGGAAGCTGGCTAACATTACACCGCTCTTCAAGAAAGGGTCTAAAGGGAGTGCGGGAAATTATAGACCTGTGAGTCTAACTTCGGTGGTTTGCAAAATTTTTGAAACATTGATGAAAATTAAGATAGTAAATTTTCTAGAGACTAATAATCTATTGACTAGTTTTCAGTACGGTTTCAGGAAAGGTAAATCTTGTGCAACTAATTTATTACATTTCTATGACAAAGTTACCATGGCTTTGGACAATAAGAAGCCTGTAGATGTTGTTTACATTGATTTTCAAAAAGCTTTCAATAAGGTACCGCATGTTGCTCTACTTAGCAAATTAGCTGATATAGGAATAGGAGGGAAAACTCTCATTTGGGTAAAAAACTGGCTGACCGGAAGGAAACAAAGAGTAGTTGTAAGGGGAAATTATTCTAATTGGAGTGAGGTCTTAAGCGGGGTGCCTCAAGGATCAGTGTTAGGGCCTGTTTTGTTCATTGTCTTTATGAACGATATTCACAAAAATATTTCTGGGAACATGAATTGTTTTGCTGATGATGTCAAAGTTATGGGGACTGTAGAAAATGAAGAACAAGCAAATCAGCTGCAAGAGGATCTAGATCATATTACAGAGTGGGCTGGTAAATGGGGTATGGCTGTTAATGTTGGGAAATGTCAAGTGCTACATTTAGGGCATGGAAATAAGTGTACAATTTATTATTTGTAAGGTTCAGTCATTAGTCAGGCAGACAAAGTTACTGATCTGGGTGTCTTAATAAGTCAGGATTTAAAGTTTAGCCAACAGTGCAGCATTGCTAGCAACAAAGCCAATAAGATGCTTGGGTTTATCAATAGATCTATTTCAAACAAATCTAAAGAAGTTCTTCTGCCCTTATATAGAAGTTTGGTAAGACCCCATTTGGAGTATGCTGTTCAGTTTTGGTCTCCTTATCTTAAGAAAGACATTAATGTATTGGAAAGGGTTCAAAGGTGGGCTACAAGGCTAATAAGTGTACTTTCCCACTTAGATTATGATTCCAGGCTTAGAAGGCTAAAAATGTAGTCTTGAGCAAAGAAGAGACCGAGGGGACATGATTCAGCTGTTTAAATTTATTAAAACGAAAGATGTTACGGGGCTAAAGTTTAGCACTGAAAACAGGACAAGGGGTCATTGTTTTAAGCTATTTAAATCTTTGGCTAACATGGATATTAGGAAAAATTATTATTTTAGCAGGGTAGTGGAACCTTGGAACAGCTTACCGGAAGAGGTGGTAATGAGCAAAGGAGTAGACAGTTTTAAGAGGGCCATTGATCTTCACTGGGGATTGTAAATTGACTAGGACCAGTCTAGCTGGGCCCAGAGCCTGTTGCTGGTCGTCACTTTTGTATTTGTATTTAACTCTCTCAATGAAATGACAAGACTGAAATTTACCCTCTTATAATCATATTGACTCAGTCAATGAAATTTAACTAAAAAGTGTAAAGTAAAAAATAATTTAAAACAAAAAGCCCGACTGCATAAAAACCAAAAAAACTAAAAAGGAAAAATATAAGCCTAGTAGTGTGTGTGTTTAGAATGTTATTGAGTACTGCTGAATAACTACACCATTGAGAAAGTTTTATAATTGAAACACACATAAGACAAATCATAAATTCAAAAACAGAATAGAAGGATCAACAGTCTGGGCCCATTTCTTTTTGACCAATCGAGGAACCCTGTAAAATTTGAATGGGCCCCAACTGTTGATCCTTCTATTCTGCTTTTGAATTTATGTTTTGTCTTATGTGTGCATTGATTATAAACCTATTTCAACGGTGTAGTTATTCAGTAGTACTTAATAACATTCTAAACTACTGGGCTTATATTTTTTTTAGTTTTTTTGGTGTATACGCAGTTGGGTTTTTTGTTTTAATTTAATAATTATTTTAACTTTCCCAAAAATGTATTTACAGTTTTCCGTTATATTACTTGAATTCAATTTTTTGTATTATTAATATATTTTTAAGATTTATTAACACTCTATGAATATATTTTGTAGCTATATGTGATATTGGATCTGCATCTTTTAAATATGATATGAGAAGATTAACTGAAATATTAGCTTTTCCTAAAGCATGGTATCGTCGCAGCATTGCTCGAAGAATGTTTTTAGGGGATCAAAGTACAAGTGCATTGTATAGTGATCAAGGTTAGTCATTTTGTTTGAATGTTTTATTGAAACTATTAATAAATGAATATTTCCATGAATGAATCAAGTTAAATATTTAAAAAAATGAAATAAGTATAAGAATTGCAATGTTAATGCAGTACAACATGAAATTTTCAGATTCTTAATAAACCAATGATATAATATTAATACTTGTCATAATTTTGTAATTCTCTATGCTTCTCTTTTTATGCTTCCTTCCTGCTCATTTTAAAAGGCTAAGTCTACCTATGTTCTTGTCCATAGGAAAAATTCTGTACGCTAATGGAATGTCTATACATTATGTTTGGAAATATCGTTAAACTTTTTTGAACTTTATCCTGTTAAAAGAATATTTTCTCTTTTTTTTTTTTTTTTGGATAGCATGAAGTATTGATATTCCATGAACTAATTTTGCAAATGGTACATTTGAGGTTTTGCTGTGAAGGCAAAGATTGGAAGCAACTTATGCATAAAAAACGTATTTGTTATGATAAGTTTACTTAATTGTATTTAATTTGTAAAATTCTTAATGTCTTTAGAATTTTTATTTTAGAGATTAAAAAAAATAAATATTAAGCATGTTTAACTGTGTTGATTATTTACTTTGCAATTAAAAATGCAATAAGATTTTCAAATTTTAAATCTTTTTTCCTTTAAAACAAAGAGTTATGTTTGGGAAACAAGAAAAACATATGGAAATATAGTTTGTTGATTACTTGTAAAATAGGGGAAGAAAATATTAGTAATGATGTGTTTAATTTTATTATACCTGATTTTGAAAATCCAACTGGCCTGGTGCATGTTCTGTAATGCTCATATTTTAATCTATGGTTCTTAGTCTCATTTTATACTAAATTGCAAAATCTAATAAAGTTGGAAGTCATAAAAGGAATATTTTGAATTATTTCGAGAATGCAACAAGTAGCAAAGCACATTAAGTTTTTTCTTCCTTTGCCCCATATCTTTTTTTTTTAATTTAACTATTTTCTAAATAATAAGTTCACAGTTTTGAAGAAAGCTTTTTTGTCTGCTTTGCTCAATGCTAATTTACATGACCACAAGTGCATGCATACGAAACATCCTTTAAACTGCTAAATTCATGTCTTTGCTCCAAAAATAACAATGAAACTGATGCTAGAATGTTTTAACAACATGTTTTTATGTTTTTAAAATAAGCTTAAACAAACTCTCTATTATTATTATACATTTAAATATTTTTTTTACATGATAAAGCATTCCTCTGTGTGTCCCTACCTCCACCTAAAGGCAAAGTTAGCTCTAAAGATTCAGGAAGCCATGCATGTTTGTAAAGAAAATTTTGTTAAACCTATTAACAACTGTTATACAATGTCGTAAAATAGAAAAATAAAGACTCTTCAAGGTTTGCACTATTTTGAAAAAAAAAATAGCAAAAAATGTTCTTTAATTTAATTTGTCGTTCCCCTGGCGAGAATGGAATGAATGTTTTTCACTTCTCGTAATAGTTGTACTAAGGAAGATCTCAAATTAAATCTTAGTTAAGTATTTTTAATGACTGTCATTACCCTGTTTTTGATAATTAATTAAATTTTGTAATAATCACTCAATGAGTGATTAACTCTTGTTTGTACAGAGTTTTTCCACCTTGCTTTAAGTGACATTGATTTTTGTTGTTTGCAGTTATGACAATATATAAGTAAACTTTAATATATGTCATTTCCCTGTCAAAGTGAATGCCATTCCTTGCCCTGTCTAAATTGCCTGTTTGGGGAAAATGACCTATATTACTGCCATGGAGAGATAAAGCACAGTATTTGCAGAAATGAGGTTTTGAGATATTTGAAGAAACGCCTTTTGGATTCCATACTAACAATAGGGAGATGCTGGAATTTAATATTTGTTTCATGCTTTATTCTCAGCAGAAAACAAATGAGCAAGCTTGTACAGTAAAGATAAAGTACAATAGATGACAAAAGTGCAAAAAATTTAAGAATTTTTGAATACTGCTCTTTTTATTTTCCCATGGCAGATTATTTCTTTCATAAAGAATATTTTGCATAATAAGTCTGTTCCTATTTGTATTATCTGATTTTTAATGTATTAAACAAGTTTTAATAAATTCAAAAACTCTTCACTGTAAAAAGTTTTGTGGCTTCTGCTGCGAAGTGCAGGAATAATCTTTAAACTGTGTAAAAAACTTCCTTTAGTGCCTAGGAATATTTTAATTATGTAAATACACATGTAGTCTATTCCAGTGAAGAAAAAATTACATCTGAAAATCAAAGAATATAATAATACAAGCAATTTTCAAAAATTGATACTCTTTTTGTAATATTTTGTTGTAAATAAAAATTTATTTTTGTTATTATTTAAATAAGAAAGTTATTGTTATTAACATTTTAACTATCAATCGAGCCCTACTAATATTCGGTGCAGTATTTGTTTGTTTAATATAAAGCTCATTTGTATTTTAAATGGTTTGTAGTTAGTCAATTGCATGCAGGACAAAGAGAAATAGTCAGTTTCATTTATTTATTCAATCTCTTATAAACTTACTTAAGTATTCATTAATTAGCTGTTTCATTTATATTCTTTCACTAAAAAATTCCCTTATTCATTCATTCACTAATTGGTTTATTCTTTCACTATTTTATTCATTCATTTAATTTTTCTCAAATATTACTTTTTTTATCTATTTATTTATTTGTTTATTGTTTCATTTTTATTTTCATTTATTCGTTCATTCTTTTATTTACTCATTTATTTGATCAAAAATATCTTTAACATTTCTTTAGAGAATATTTTATTTTTCACTTGCCTCATGAAAAAAAGAAGTAAAATATTTTCACCTTTTTTAGAAGATACGAATTTACTGAAAAATATAAAAAATAATGTTTCAATGCAAGTTTTATTACAAAATTATATTGTTCTTTCTTTATGTACTGTAATTTTCCCAACATGCTCATTTTGAAAAAAGTAAGTAATATTAACTATTTCACTTTGCCCCACATTCCCCTACATGGTTTATGTTATTTTGAAATTTCATTATTTTACTTATTTACTTTCTGAAATCTGTTTGAATAAAAATTCAACCTGAATATATTTTTCAAAGCCAATAAAACTATTAATTTCAGTGACTTATCCCCATATTTTCTAGTTCTTGTTTCTCATGAGTCAAATTGTTTTGTAGAGGATTCAATTGAAACAAGTAGCAGCAGTGGGACAATGTCACCAAGTACAAATAAATCAGATTATATTGCATTTTCTTCTGTGAATGTGCATTCGTCTGCAAGTGGACCAATCACATCTACCATACCTGCAGAAAACCTTCCTTCATCTTCTGTACCATCCAAAAGCAGCAGTGTTCCTCTGAAACCTAAAAGCAATGCAAATGTAAATGTCAAAGATTCTGCCAAATTGCTTCATCCACTTATTTATGGACAGAGAGATAAGCTACGGCTCAATCTTGACCATTCACTTCATGAATATAGAAAATACATTGGTAAGTATTCTCTCTCTCTCTCTCTCTCTCTTTTTTTTTTTTTTTTTTTGAGATATATTCTTTGAAGGAAAGTTGGAAAAGTTTAAATTTGTTATTCATGAAACCTAATGAGATTGTCTTAAATGCATGTTTCATTGGATGCTTCCTATAAATCCAAACACACTGTTGTAAGAAATTGAGAGAATTTAAAGATTTGGTCAATTATCTCCAGAACTACTGGATCAATTTTAATGAAATTTGGTATGTGCATACATTGAAACAATACAAAACAAATAACCATCCAAAACTTAAAATACACAAGCATAATCATAAATAACACTCGTCCGAGCCGGATGGTATGAAACGGCGGTTGCAAAAGTGAGCAAAAAAAATGAGTTAGTCTGGGTTATGGTTCACTCTAACAGACATATAGGCCTTGCAGTGTGACTTCATGCTTAAAATAAAGCAGTTTATGGGATAATGAGGCAATCGTTTCCACTCATTCAACAACGCTGTTCTCAGACTATGGCTGGTCCCTGTAGGGGTGTTGCGAGTTGCTTTTGCCCTCCCAAGAGCATCCCAGGCATGATCTATAGGATTGGAGTCTAGAGATCTGCTTGGTCAATCTATTCAGTGAATATCCTCCCTTCAGAAAATTCGTCGACCAGAAGAGCTCTATGTAGCCTTGTGTTAACATCATCAAAATAAACTCAGGGCTAATAGTGCCCCTCAAGAAGTGAGCATATTGCTCCAAGACCACATCCCTATACCTCGCAACTGTCACAGAGCCTCAGTCAAAGACATGGAGGGGTGTGCAGCCATCCAACATGATGCCTGCCCAGACCGTCAAACCTCCTCCTCCATAATGGTCGATTAGAGGGCAAGTAGTGGGTACCGGTTCAGCTTAACCGACTATTATTGTCCTACATTCATATGAATAGAAGCAGGAACCCACTACCTGCCCTCTGATATATGCAAAATCGACCATTATGGCATTGGTGGTTTGACAGTCTGGGCAGACATCAAGTTGGATGGCTGCACACCCCTCCATGTCTTTGACAGAGGATCTGGGACATTTGCGAGGTATAGGGATGTGGTCTTGGAGCCCTATGCTCATCTCTTGAGGGGCGCTGTTATCCCTGAGTTAATTTTAATAGATGTTAACACAAGGCCACATGGTGCTCTTCTGGTCGACGGATTTCAGGAAAGGGAGGATATTCACTGTATGGATTGGCCAAGCATATATCTTGACTCCAATCCTATAGAGCATGTCTGGGACGCTCTCGGGAGGGCAGTAGCAACTCGAAACACCCCTACGGGGACTATCCATAGCCTGAGAACAGCGTTGTTGAAGGAGTAGAAACGATTGCCTCAGGATCCCATAAACTGCTTTATTTTAAGCATGAAGTCACACTGCATGTCTGTTAGAGGGGACCATAACCCAGACGAATTCATTTTTTTGCTCACTTTTGCAACTGCTGTTTCATACCATTCGGCTCGGACGAGTGTTATTTATGATCATGCTTGTGTATTTTAAGTTTTGAATGGTTATTTGTTTTGTATTGTTTCAATGTATGTACATACCAAATTTCATTAAAATCGGTCCAGTAGTTCTGGAGATAATTGACCAAATCTGAAAATTCTCTTAATTTCTTACACCAGTGTATAATGATGGTTCATAATTTTTTTTCATGTTCTGTAAATAAAATGTTTCTGATGAAATTGTTATGCAGTTGATATGCACTTTTTATTCTTTTATTCTATTCATACACAATGTATTAATTGATACTCTAGTGAAATATAAAACATAATTGTTCAGAGCATTCACTGGACCTGAAGTTTAAATTTCAATGTGTTGCAATCAAGTTTAATAACACTGTTTTCTTATTAAATTTATTGTTTAAAAATGTTTTTAAAAATAGTTTTCCAATTTTTTTTCTGCTGAAAATCCAACTATTTAACCCCACACACATAACTTTTTTTCCCCTGTTTTGTGGATAAACAAAAACTTTTTTTTTCTAACCAGTAAGTGACATATTAAGAACTGTTTAGTTTTTATTAACTTTCAATGCTCTGCGTTTTGGCTTAGTAATGAGTAAGGTCCCGTATCTCTAGAAATTCATCTCAAATGAGAGGAATGGAAACTTAAGGACATTCAATAAATAGTTACCATGAAACAATAATGTTTACTTACCAAATAATTAAATACAATTTAAGGCAGTCAACATAGGTTAAGTGGTTCCAGATAAGTTTTGTATAATTGAGGTTCTACTGTGTGTATCTATGTATCCCATCTATTTATTCATCTCTCTCTCTCTCTCTCTTTATATATATATATATATATATATGCTTATTTAGTATACACATTTTAGTCTTTGCCGATATTTATAGTTCTGATAATCAGTTATTATTGGTATGTGAACTTTTATTTATATGATTATGCAACTTTTTATGTAAGTCCTTTTATGCACTTCTATTCAAGTTTAAAAAATGTGTTTTTGCTCGTTTATTTCTTTTTTAATGTATTTCTGAAAACCAATACTAATTTAATTTTAATGCTTTCTGTCTGATTTTGTTTAAACCAATGTTGCTCAGAGCTGAAATTATTGTTTTTGATTTTCAGATTTCCATGGTTTAAATAAAAGTAATGCATTTAACTGCAGTGAACGAAAGGAAAGCTTGTCTTCAGAGCACTCATCTCCTCTGCATTCTAATAGGCATAGTAGCTCTTGGGAAACACTAGTCTTGTTTGCAGTCAATCTTTCTCGCCTAAATGTTCATATGAACATGGGAAATGTTATGGGAAATACTACGTGAGTTAAACTTTTAACAGTTATTACTGTGATGATTTTTCATGCATCTTATAATCTACATATGAGGCGCTGCAGGTTCAAAGGGTGAACTCTACATCCGGCAAAAAAAAAAATCTCACCATTTTAGAATCTAGATCCAGCAGAGAATGTGCAGGTATATTTTTCATGTTGAGTTTGCACTTTGTTCGCCTTCACATTTCCGTGTTCTATGACATTTTTGTTGAGTTCGTCCCTACCAAAAAAGTTTCACATACATTTTTCTCAGAACCACCTTTTGTTGAGTTAACCCTTTGTATCTGCAATGCCTTTTACGTTCTACATATTAGTATACATATTTCTAGATATGTTCAAAGAAGTCTTTGTTTTATATTTTTTATTTTTGATGATATTCTAGCTGGCTGACTAGAGACTTTAAATCCCAAGGACGATTATCCATTGGTAGCAGTGGGCATAAAAACCTCTTCCTTTCTGTCGGACTGGATGGATCTTCACTTGATAGTAAAGGTGGTATTGTTGGGGGAACTATTGAACTCAGTCGCATTGACACATGTAGTAAGTAACTTTAATCTTTTGCATGAATAACTATTGTTAGTATTTACCCTAAGTTTCTATAATTATATGCATTCTAGAACATTTTTTTATCAGTTCATATTACCAGGTAACAAGATTGGTGCAAAAACCACAAAATATTTGGGCATTCCTCATCATGTCTACCGGAAATATCTGTCTAGTTGTGAAGACCAAGAAATTAATGCAATTTTTAGTACTTTTAAATGGAGATATTTTTAAGATCTCAGAAAGCATATTTAAAATCTGAAAGATGTGTCGAAAATTTAGTCAATAGATTTTTGCATTTAAAATCAAGTTTAGCATTGTAGAAACTGGAAAAAAGGAAATTTGAACTTTTAAAATATTAAATTTTAATAGTTTTTAATTATAAATTTTACATTCTAAATACTAAAGCCAAGCTAGCAAGGATCTCTTCTTTCCCTGTCATCTCCTATTTCATCATTAGAAGGTTTTTTTTTTTTTTTTTGCATTGAAATGATAATTGATCACTATTATGGTTTTCACATTTATATGCTTCATACCTTGCGAAAATTCTGAGCAACATCTCTGCTTTTAACTATATTTATTGTACAATATGATTTCCATCGTTGGTTATGACTTCTTGACAGATAGATGGCAATGGGTATATTATATTTTTGAAGAATGCCTTGACATTGGAGGCAAAAGACTTGAGTAGTGCTGTTTTAACATCTTCATTTTTGACTTTTCTCCACCATTACATTTTGCAAAGAGACTAATTCATAAAAATTGAAGGATGGCTTGGTCTGATGGGTTTAGTAGGGGCTAATGGTATTCAAAAGAAAGCAAGTCAGACAGCATCATGACTACACTAAACCATGTGCAGATTTGGGAGGGAGGGGGGCTCACCCGAAAATTACAGAGCTATACTGGAGAATTCTTTCCCATCTTTTGTACTCCATAGACCTTGCACTCTATAATTTTCTCTTTGAAAAGTTTTTGGTATGAAAAAAATGCAAAAATGAAGATGTCTTCAATTAAAGATTATTGAATGAAGTTTCAGAAAACGTTAGGTATTCCAGTGAATAAGGGGTGAGGGAGAATACAGTTGTTAATGTTTAGTCAGATTATTTATATTCCTAGGAATCCAAATTGTGAGGTAGAAGTATTTTAGCTCTGAGTTCATTTAAACTGTGGTTTGACATTATTTATGCTTAAAATGCACCAAAAGGTAATGAAGAGTTTGAAAGTGTTTGAATAAATTTCTTCTATGAAGGCACTTAGTTGGTAGACTGTACAGGACGGCAATAAAACGGGAAAATCAGGGAAAAGTTGGAGAATTTTATCAATCAGGGAACTGTGTGTGTGTCATGGAATTTCAATAAGTAACAAAAAATCAGGGAAAATTGATTGAATCAAAAGAAAATAAATTATCATTTTTGCTTTGCAAAATTAAGTACCGTAATATCCTGCACACTATCCACTGATAATCTGTTAAAAAAGTCTGGGTGTGGTTACACTGGGTGTAATCCACACCCAGTTGTTCTGCAACTGGTTATGGATTACACCCAGTTGCAGATTATCTGCATTTTTTCCTTTAAGTATTTTAGTTTTTTTTAATAATATTTTCTTGAGGATAATTTAATATATTAGTTTAATAGGGGTTTTTTCTATGATGTTTATTCGATATGCTTTTATAATTACTACTTTAATAATAATAATAAAGCAGCATTTTTTTCAACTATATTTTTAATTAGCAGTTTAAAAGAAATCAGGGAAAAGTTGAGGAAATTTTTTTCAGTCCCTATCCCTACCCTGCTGTAATTCTTTGCTTAATTTCTCAAGTATGGTTACAGCCACATTCCTCGGAGGCTAACTACTTTTTTCATATATGTTCTCTTTACTATTTATCTTTGCTCACTGTGATTAATGTTCTATGTGAAAAAGTAACTCTCTTAACTTTCAACTCTAGTGCATTTGAAAGAGGAATGGGGTCAAGAACCAGACCACACAGTTGCCTTGAAGTTGGGAGCCTTGGAATCGCGTTTAGATTACATGGGAACAAGTGTCTTGATGGGAAGGGTTAGTGCTTTGGATATTACTTTAAAAGATGAATGGAGAGTTAGTACTTTGATTGCCCATGACCATATTTCCAGTCATCCAACCAAGAGGTATCTTTCTTTCTTTTTCTTTGTTTTACTGTATGTAGATATTAATAATTAAAAATAATTTTTTTACCCCACAAAACAGGTGTACAACATTAAGCATATGTTTCAGGATGACAATAGACTTGTTTTCAATATGCTTATATGATATATTGATTTTTGTTAGGCACAGCTTGACAAACAACGAGTAAGTACTGTAAATAAATAGGTAGATTAACTTAAATTGACTGAAACTGCAATTTCCTGGTGTTCAAATCCTGCCAATGATTTTCCATTGATTCCAAAGACGATGCCCTTCAAATTCAATGTCTAAGTGTTTCAGTAGATGTCTTGATGGAAGTTTATTACAGTGAAGTTGTGATACTAACCACTGTAATGACTTCTTAAAATGAACTTTAAGAAGCGTTATTACAGCTCCATTTCTTCCAGGATTTATATTTATCCCTTCCCATTGCTGCAGAGTTAAAAATAAAGTCAAGTTTTTTGGAAATCAAATCAAGGTCAGAGCCGAACTATAAAATTTTAAAACTGAAGATAAAGGTATATTAGCTCTATGTGTGTCACATCAGTTAATAACTTTTCTATGTCACTAAAAATTGACAATTGAAAGGAAAAATAAACTCTGAATTCAAAATAAAACTACTCAAAGCCATAGCAAGTTTGGACAATTCTAGGTCAGAGGTACTCTAAAGATGAACATTTAAATGAAAATATTTAAACTTCATCCTTTATTATATCAAATCACAACTTTTCCAGTTTACTAAAAATTGAATGCACTGTTACATAAAGCCTGCATCATTTTCCCAATTAAAAGTAAGTGCATTAACAGAGAAACAAAGTTGATAGTTTGATATTTATGTAATGGTTGAACTAACTGCATATGTGGAAAAAAAAGTATAAATTTTATCAATGAATTGCACTGCTAAGTGACACATATTATTGAACTTTAGATTTTGCTGTAAAATTTCAACAAAAAAACCTCTAAGTTTTTCATACAATTACTAGAAATTTGGATCACCGAATCAGTAAATACCCTGTTTATTTCCAATGTTTTTTTTTAACTTATATGTAAACTGTCCTGCTTTTGTTGCATGTAGATAATTTTTTACCCTACTAAAGTTTATTTTTTATAGATGAACTTGCTCTTCAGTTATATATGCAACTTTTAATTCATTTTCCATTTAAATTTTCAGGCCAGCTTTGATATTTATTAATGGTGAACTTTCTTGGGATCAACTACAGCTTCTCATTTCAAAGTCAACTACACCTGACCTAATTAAGATGTACTCAAAACTAGAAGAATTTTTCTCTCAACAATTTCACAGTAGTAAACGTGTGTTTTCATCCCTTCAGCCTCGACTCCAAAGACACTCAATGAAAAACAGATCAAGAAAATCTAAAACCTCAGAATCTCATTCAAGTATGCAATTTTTATGATACAAATGTGTGTAGGTCCTATTTTATGTTTAGCCGATAAGAAAATTCTGAACTATTATGATATACAAATAGTGTTTAAGTTTGAACAACTTTTATATATTCAACACATTCAGAAGTTTATATATACAGGCAAACAATGATTTAATGCCCACCTGTTAAAGTGCTAATCCTGTTATATAAAAACGCTAGTGTCTATGCAAATCTTTCATATAGGATTTTAATGTGGCCTATGAGTTAAGGTGCGAACTCAATATAATGCCAACTTATACAGCTCCCCAAAAAATATTTTCAAAAAAATTCTGACTTTTTTCAGAAATAGGTGCCCATTATTTTATCATGAATACCATTCATTTTCCTCTTCAGTATCTGCATGAGTAATGAGCATTGCTGGTTACTCAAAGATAAATTAGTACTCCAAAATGTTTCCAGGTGAAAACCTCCTGTGGGAAGTTCGTTAGCATTAAACATGTAGTCTAATCAGCCTAGAATCACTATCAGTGATTGAACACAAAAGAGTTCCATTGCTTTGTTAAAGTGCAACTGCAAATTTCCTTTATCATTTTGAAAGCCTCAAGCTAAATGGGTTCTATTTTCAGTTTCGGCGGCAATGGATCCAGTTACTCCTGGCGATACCTGCCAATCAATTTTATTATTCTGATTTCCTTTTCGTGTTAGTAAAACTTATGTTCTTCTCTTGTGTTTAAAGATATGGGGGGTGGGGGTGGCGCTCAACAGATCCAATCACCAGGACCAAAGGTGTACTATTGTTCTTTTGTGCTTACTTAACAGAAATGCTAAATTTACTACCTAACCACTTTCAAAAGGTTTAATGAAAGACTGGTTCTGTTTACCTTTACCTATGAAATTTATTATTGCTCGTAGACTTATATTTGTACTGCCTTGCTAAACACAAAAGCTGCACTTTTGTCAAAATTGAGCTACAATCACCAGGTTGTTCTTGTCACATATTTCACCTAAATATGTTTTACGGTCAGATGTCAAAGGGAAATATTAAAAGAATTGCTGAAAATATTGCATCTAAATTAAATACATGAAGGGGCAAAACTTTAACCCTTTCTCTCTTGCTCCCATGAAAATGCCGGGCTGGGGTTTTTCAACCTCCATTTCTCGCTTTCCGTGATATTGCCGTGCTAGGGTGTGCAATAGGGTGGAACGAAAAAAAAAGTTTCTGATTTTCAATTTGCCGTAGTGCGGAAAAGTTGCCTTTTCATGCAAACAAGATGCAAAAAAAAAAAAAAGGAAAAATATTGAAGCACGTCTTGAGGTGCCGCAAAAAGCATGAAGTTTTCCAAAATTGCAATTTTTGCTACATTTAATTTTTTTTTTTTTTTAATTTCAAATTCATCTTTATGGTTCAAATGCTGTCGAAAAGCAATTTTTATGCTCAACAGGTCGCACAATAACTTTTTTTTGTTGTTGTTCAGATTTTATCTTGAGGTGCCGCAAGAACAAAGTAGGTTTCACAAAAACGCGCTTTTTGCCGAATTCTCTGACATCTGGGAGCTTGAGTCATTGCAGCAGCGGATGTTTAAGTGGGGCGGGGCTGGTCAGCAGTGATTTGTGTGAGTGGGGCTAAGCTCAGATCAGGTGTCAATTTCTTTGTTAAGTTGAGTTAGTGAGTGACGTAAAATTTCGTTAGTTGGTAAGATACTTCATTGTTGTGAGTTGCAATGACTCAGTCTAAACAAGTTCAGACGAGACAAACATCAGAATGTCCTACTTTTGGAATCTTCAGTGATTTCAATGAAGTTTTACTACCTATTTACAAAGATGTAATGAAATGCTACTGTTTTATTAGACGGGACCTAAAAAGTGCGACTGGAAAAGATATTTCTGTAAGTGAAAAATATATGACTTTTTAGTTTCCAGAATAGATTACATTTGGTCATGAGCTTCTTTGAGACAACAGGAATAGAAGCCTAATAGTTTCTTAGATGGTAGAACAAAAGAATCAAACGAATTTAAAGACAAAATAGGTTAACAGCTGGAAACCTGTTCTAATCTTCCTGTGGTTACTTCCTTACCTATTGAAAATAACCTTCTTTTTGAGAACATACAGGACATAAGTACCGATCACAAATATGTATTGGATATGTGTGTCACTAAATCAAGTGGAACTTGCTCACTAGATTTATCTTCAAGGTACCTGGGAAAGCTTCCCCACTCCAGATGACTTACATTTGCAAACCGTATATTTCGATTGTACGTGGCAACTAAAAATCAGACTGAAAATCTCAAGACTCAGACTCAGTACATTGTTAAAGTGTAGTAAAGTATAGTTTCCTTTATATGGGCGTGGCATTTCGCTAAAATTGTTTGAAACAAATAATAATACTGAAATATATTAATAGTAATTATTATTCATTCATACATTTTCAAGAAAGGATCCATTTCTTGTACGGATCAAGTGGGCAACACGTATGCTCCTGCGTGGTTTAACATCAAGTTAAAACCTTCTCGTACTTACAGCTCTAAACATTTATTTGAACGTATCTTACATTCTCATGATTTTAAGAACATTATAGACCGGGTTATATAAAAAAATGGGTATTTTGATGCAACAGAAAATCTCCATTTGGTTATGTTATACAAAGAGCGTAGAAATGTAAGAGAACTTGGATTACAACGTGTGTTGGATGCAAGAACACAAAGTAGAGGCGGGGTTAAGAAGTTTAAAGTTCAACAAATAATTTTTGCTGCCAAAGATTACATCGATTTGATCTCATCATGGGGTGAAAATGAAATAACCGAACCCCCCTTGGTAAAACATTTGTCTAGTGAATCCCTCAAACTGAAACTTGTAAACCCTAAGCGGCTCTTAAAAAGTATGGTTCAGTCGTAGGAGACGAAAAATTCACTCAAGAGTTATTTGGAAGAAAGAGTTATTTGGTACAAGAAAAAAAAATACTTTAATGTGTAAAAGAAGTAGACACAAACATCATACAGGTTTAACCATTTATTTACAATCTTTAAGAATACTTTAAATGGTAAACATGGAATTGTTAATGTCTTTTATAGTATACTTGTGATACCTGCACGGCTTTGACCGTTGTAAAAAAATTAAAAGGTCATTTGGTTTGCTTGTATATTTACAAATAATGTAAGAAGAATTTCTCACCAATTGGCTTGCCCATGTTACGGTTCCACGTTATGACAACTTGACAATTTACTAGCCCATCTTATAATTTTGCTCGGGTAAATGTGATTAAAATTGGAATAGAAAAGGAACAAAATCGAATTTTCGAAAAATCGCTTCGAGGTGCACACCCCCTATGCTACAAACTAACTTTATTGCAAATTTCATGAAAATTGGCAGAACGGTCTAGGCACTGTGCAAGTCACAGATATCCTGACAGAGATCGAGATCTCCAGACAGACATTCAGCTTTATTATTAGTAAAGATTATGTTTTTTTTTAAAACTGTATTTTGTAATTAGTATTTTTTCCTAATGTAATGCTTAAAAAATGTATTTACTGTCATATTTTGTGTCGTTATATGCAGTAGGAAAGCATAAAAAGGAATTTCATTGTTAAATGGAAATTTCGGTTATTATCAAACTTTAAGCTCGTTGCGGCACCTAAAGATGTTGTAGTAAAGCAATGTAATTTCTTCTGCTTCTTTTTAAGCTTAAATGACAACTCCCCCCCCCCCCCTGCGGCAAACCAAAAAAATTGAAAAAAAATTTTAAGGTCATTTTCGTTCCACCCTAGTGTGCAATATTAATGCGACGAAACGGTTAAAACAAATTAATTTCTTTTACCTAGAATACATTTTTTTTTCTTTTTATGCACCAGATGGCAATACCAGTTAATTTTAAATATAATTGCAGATAATTAGGTTTTTTTTCACCAGATGTAGCACTAATCGAATATGTGTTCTTGTGATATGTATTTTGCAATGTTAGCCCAGTTACTTCGTTTTTGTTACATGTGGCGTTCGTTTGATTGAGAGGCATTTTATTAGATATCCCCAAATCAAAAGAAATGGCAACCATCAAGAGAATGCAGAGTTTGTTGTTCCAGGAGAGATGAAAACAATAAGAGATGCAGGAAGGTACTAATGTGCAGATTGTGACATTAGCCTCTGTATCTCATGCTTTGAAATTTACCACATGAGAAAAATTTACTAATATTTACTTATATTACACAAAATATTAATAAAATTCTCTTTTAACGTTTAAAAGAGGTATTTCTTAACTTTTTGCTGCTTGCTGGAAAACCAACATTCAGTCAAAATAAGCCTAAATGTTGGCTTTTCATAAAATTTTAATTTTTTAAAATTTAAATTTAACAAATATCAAAAATTAAAAATTGAATGCACATGTTATTACTTGTTTTTATATAATTTTCTTAAATGAAAAAAATAGACACTTTTATGACTATTTTCTTGAAAATTATTCAATTGTTAAGGAGTTAAACGGCAATTTCTATCTCTGAACTCAGCTGCAGATATGACTTTTGCACTTAGCATGGTAGTGAGTAGACATTTGGAGTAGTAGTTGTAGAAGCAGCTGGTTACTTGAAACCAGGAGAATAGTTTTAATAGTGTGCAGGTGAATAGTTTTAGTAGTATTTGATCTTCTTTGGAGTTTAATAAACTGACTGAGTTTGACCTAATTAAGCTTTGAGCCAGCTGCTAATTGTTTCTTTTGTATTTATTTGTATTTTTATTTCTGTACTTAAAATAATCATGTTCTAATTATTTTTTGATAGAAACAGAGGCTAAGCACCATCGGCACTGGCAAAAGGTGTTATCAATGGTATCAGGATTGCAGTTGAATACAATGATGACGGCACTTCCAGACTTAGGAACTATTCTGGGTGGAACAATGGATCTTCATGGTTATAATATTTCTTTGGCATGTTTCCATGGTATAAATTTTCGATCCAAAGCATGGGCTATATTTAGTATGAGGAAGCCAACCATATCCTTTGCTACAGAAGCTCAAGATGTTGTTAAAGATGATGGTGAGTTGCCAAACAATCTAACATGAGCAGTATTTTACTGTACAATCTTGTTTATATATATATGTAACATGATTGTATATTGATTTAAATTCATTGAAACTGAGTAGTTTTTTTAAGTTTGATTTCATAATATAATTATAGTTATAGTTGATATAGTTGAGTTTATAAACATTCAGTACCATTTTTAATTTTTTTATGTATTTGTTGAGTTTTTATATTTTAAGCATTTAGCATCATATGTGTTAACTTTCATAAATGGGAAAATTTGAATAAGTTTGAGAGTGGTATAGTTATTTAGAACTGCAAATATATTTTTTGTGTTGTACTGTGACAGTTTCAGAATAGCTCAAATTTATGCTCTGTATCACCAGTTTAGATTGCTTAACTTTTGAACTGGTGGCAGAGATAGTAGAAAGTCTGAAACTCCAGAAAAAAAAAAAAAAAAACTTTCATTTTGCACGCTTTTGCGCACAAAAATTCTTTGAGAAAAAGAAACATTTGCATTAAACTCTATTTGTTTCTTGATATATGTATGATAAACTTGCATAATGCTAGTCGTCTGATGCAAAAAAAAACTTCTTGCATGTTGGAGAATATTCAGTTGATTTTATATCAGTTTTAATGTATCTAATATCAGGTATATTTAGAAGGTATTTATGTGTTCTCTAAAACCTTAATAATTAAGCATTTTTAAGTATAGTTTGGAGTTACTTAATTCTGCTGTGGCTATAACTAAATTAATCTGCATGATGAAACTTACAAAGCTTAAAATTTCTCATTTGTTGTTTTTTTTTTTTTTTTTTTTAACCTTTTATGAAGATTGTATTTTTCTTTCAATTCAACTATTAAAATAATTCCATTCCTAAAACTTGGGTGTGCACCAGTGTTTTTACCCTCTTTTTTGCTGTTCACAGGAAGTGTAGCTACTCATATTGTGCAGAATTTGTCCTATGCACTCGGACACAGTTCTTCTGAAACTGCCCAACATGCTAGTATGGCTACTGTATGTCGTATTTCTAGAAATGTTCTGTTTCCACCGCAATTCAGAAGTATGCATGAGTGGTTTCACTATGCTTTTGCAACAAGTGAACTAGATGGTATGTTCTTATTATTCATATTGTATCAATATATTTTTGTCTTTTCATCAAATATAACACCTCAATTATGAAAATAGAACAGCATTAACCCCTGTATTTCCTAAGATTTGAGAATTATTATTATTTATTAGACTAAGCTCTGTTTTTGAGTATTATGTTTTGCTCTTTCATTTTTTGAAAACCGCTGCATTTCCCACTTTTGAGTTTAGAATTATCTAAATATGCAAGAAAAATAATAATTTTTTGTTTGATATTCAGCATTTGTACTTAATTTTACATTCAGAAGCACTGAAAATAGGTATTACTTTTTGCTGCTAATTTAATATTTCAGGAAATTCTCTAAATAGTTGAAATGAAGTGGATATGCTTTTATTATGAACTTCCTTTGGGTCATTCCGCTCTAAATCAGTGAGCCTCTAAACCTGACCATTATCAATTTCTACAAAATTTACAGATTTGAGTCTGCTCAGGTAATGATTGAAAAAATAGTTTTTTTTATTTTTTTTTTTTATCTTTAGTTTTTTGTTTGAGGCCTCCCAAAGTACTCGAAAAATGGCAAAAAGTGACACTTTGTACTTACAAGAATTCCTTTTACTCAGCTCCTGCAAGAGCTAGAGTGTTTTACTAGATGTCATTTTAAAGCTCTTTTACTTGGGTTTTACTTGATATATCACTTTGCAAGATTATGTAATATTAGTATTTCAATATCATGAAAAACATTATTTGACCTTGAATATTTTAAAAAGTAGATTTTTTAAAAACCTGAAAAAAAAATTTTTTTTTTTTTGCTTAGTGGTCCACATGTGGTAAAAATTTCAGAATGGAACAGCAATGAGGATCATACTGAAAATTAATTATGAAATATTTCGATGCCACAGAATAATGCAATTTTTTCCACTCTGCGGTTGCTAATCATTAAGGAATAACTGAAAACCCATTCTTTTCATTATTAGAAATGTACGAAAAAATTCTGATTGAGACTGCAGTTGACTCATTATGAAAAGAAATGACAATGATGGCATCTGAAGATATTTACAGAAAAAATTGAAAACCGAAAAATACTCTTCATAACCTATGATTTGCACAGTTCAATTCTTGCTTTTAAAGGTCGTAAACCATTCTTTTTGGGTTTCTGCTGGGGTCAACTTTTGTAATAATGTCATTTCTGGGTGCATTAAGAACATTCTTAAAGTTTGGATAGTAGAAGGAACTTGAAGGTCCATGTATATGTAAAAACTTCTTCTGCACTGTTTTATTTTTATTTTCTTTGTCTGCATCTAAAACTCAACCTTGTCACGAATATTCATCATATCTTCAAAATCCAACCATTTTTGAGAATTCAAGGTCATTCTCGAAAATTGTGATGCATTCTACTGTTGAATTGTTTAAAAAGTTAAATGCATTTACTTCTACCAGATTCTTATTCAATGCAATAAATGAGTTAAATCTCAGAGAACAGAACATTGCTATTGTTTTCCTAAGTTTTAAAGTCTCTTCTCCTTTTTTTTTCTGCAAAATGGTACTGTACTGAAGATCTATTGACATAATTTTTCATTTGCTTTAACAAACTGGTGTCGTGGAGTCATAACCAGGTTACCATAGGTTCTTTCATACTGGCTCTTGTTTCAAGTAAATTCTTTAAAAGTGCCACCGACCAGGGCCAGATTACTATACAGGGAAGTCCTACACTATACAGTTCTTTGGGACCCTATGTAGCCACACCTTACAATTTTAACCATTAACTGAAGCAATTTCAGCAATTTGTGGACCCCTAAAAAGTGGGGCCTCTAGTTGGCATATTCAGTAATCCAGCCCTGCTACCCATTCCCACTAACTTTTGCCATGAGATATACAAATACAAATATGACAACCAGCAACAGGCTCTGGGCCCAGCTAGGCTGGTCCTAGTCAATTTATTAGTCCTCAATGAAGATCAATGACTCTCTTAAGCTATCTACCCCCTTGCTCATTACCACCTCTTCCGCTAAGCTGTTCCAAGTGTCCACAGACCTATAAAGTAGTAGTTTTTCCTAATTTCCAGGTTAGCCTGAGATTTGAATAGCTTAAAACAGTGACCCCTCATCCTGCTTTCAGTGCAAAAATTTAATCCATTTACATCATTTATTTTGATAAATTTAAACAACTGAATCATGTCCACAGGCGTGTGCACAGGGGTCACCAGGGGTACGGCGGTAGCCCCATTAGCTCAAAGGAAGAAAGAAAGAAAAGGGGGAAAAAATAAATGAAAATCAAGAAAAAGCAAAAACGTTAGAAAACAATAATTTAAGGTGCAGTAGCGTCATTGCAGGAGGGGGAGGAATTGAGTGATAATTGCTCTCCCCGACTCCTTTAAATGTCGGGCCTTGATGCAGTGGTCAAGACCAATAGTGGTACCCCCATTACTGAAGCTCTGCGCACGCCTCTGCCCTTTACTAGTCTAGTTACCCTTCTTTGAATCCTTTCCAATACAGAAATATCTTTTCTCAGATAAGGCGACCAAAACTGAACAGCATACTCCAAATGAGGTCTTACTAAACTCCTATATAAAGACAGAAGAACCTTCTTAGATTTGTTTGAAATAGATCTATTGATAAACCCAAGCATTTTGTTGGCTTTGTTACTTGCAATGCTGCACTGCTGACTAAACTTGAAGTCCTGATTTATTAAGATACCCAGATCAATAACATTTTCTGCCTGACTAATGACTGAACCCTGTAAACGATAATTCGCATGCTTATTTCCATGACCTAAGTGTAGCATTTAACATTTCCCTACATTAACTGCCATACCCCACTTATCCGCCCACTTAGTTTAGTTAAAAAAAGAGGGCCATTTTTGAAATTCTTCTTAAGCTATTTTATCTATTGAGCCCTTTGACTTGTTATTTAGTTTGATCAGTAATATTTTTTTTAAACGCCAAAGTTGTTCAGAAATTCACATCTTGATTGAAAATGTGCTTCCTTATAATGCTTGAACAATTGTGCATAATTTTCTTTGCTACTTTTGCTTTTCATTTTTCTTTTCTGTTGAAGAGTTAGTTTTAACTTCTTTATAAAAGTTTTTATTTTTTTTAGTCATGTGTACTTTGAAATTACAAAATTGATTAACTTGTTCTTATTCATATTTATTGATGTGAAAATAATCTTTTCAGATGTAGGAAGATTTCCTATATTAGATCATGATCGTGATGGTTTAAATGACAGACGTGTATCAATGCCTGCCAAAAGTCCTGAATTCAACCACAATATGGAAGTTATTTTTGCTCTCCCAAGCATGCAACTCCATTTGAAAACCGAACACTTACAGCCTGAAAAACCTGTATCTACTGGAGGTAATCTCATGTTGAAAAGTTTTTGTAATTAATTTTTAGGGAAGTTTCAAGTTTGAAACATGATGTTAACTCCTATTTATACTTATTTTTAATCCATGTGATTAGAAATCTGGTTAGCAGATTATCCCATCAGGTTGAAAATCACTAACTATCTATTTTTTGTGGGTTAAAAAAAATAAACAGCAATAAAAAATTTTCCATTATTTTCTGTGATAAAAATGTAAAAGGTTAAACCTGTATTGTGGTAGATGGATCATAATTCAGGCATATAGAGAACAAAATTAATCTCTTGCAACTGCTAAAATAATAAAATTTGTGATGTCTCTAAATATTTGGGATAGATTGTTAGTGAAGAGACTAAATTTGGAGTTGCCCTTTGCTCTTTTCATGAAATGGATAGTTTCATAGCCAATATTTACCTATAAAGGAGGAAAAAGAGGCTCTATTTTATGATTTACATGAACATTGCTCAATCACTAGTGCTTCTAATTGTCTGTTGAAATTCCAACATTTACTGGTAGAGTAATTATCTAATTATATCCTTTTCAGAATTTTCTGATTTTTTTTTTTTTTTTTTTTTTTTTTGCGTACAATTAAGATTGTTAAAAGTTGAATTATTCTTGTTTGATTATTCCTAAGTGCTTCTAAACGCTCATCTGAAAATTTTTGCATTTTTTACTCTTGATCAGCACTACAGAAATACATCAGGATATACAAATACAAATGTGACGACCAGCAACAGGCTCTGGGCCCAGCTAGGCTGGTCCTAGTGAACTTATTAGTCCTAATGAAGATCAATGGTTGTTTTAAATCTATCTACCCCCTTGCTTATTGCCGCCTCTTACGGTGAACTGTTCCATGTGCCACGACCCTTCTAAAGTAGTAGTTTTTCCTAATTTCCAGGTTACCCTGAGATTTGAATAGCTTAAAACAATAACCCCTCATCCTGCTTTAAATGCAAAAATTTAATCCATTAACATCTTTCATTTTGATAAATTTAAATAACTGGATCATGTCCCCTCTGACTCCCTTTGCTCCAGGCTATACCTATTAAGTCTGGTATCATAATCTAAGTCTGAAAGTCCCCTTACTAGTCTAGTTGCCCTTCTTTGAGCCCTTTCCAATACAGA
The DNA here is from genome assembly GCF_026930045.1 of Uloborus diversus. Lineage (NCBI taxonomy): Eukaryota > Metazoa > Arthropoda > Arachnida > Araneae > Uloboridae > Uloborus > Uloborus diversus. Next base: position 204,185,378 of record NC_072733.1, on the reverse strand, counting down.
TATATCTTTCCTCGGATAAGGCGACCAAAATTGAACAGCATACTCCAAATGAGGTCTTACTAAACGCCTATATAAAGGCAGAATAACCTTCTTAGATTTATTTGAAATAGATCTATTTATAAACCCAAGCATTCTGTTGACTTTGTTACTTGCAATGTTGCACTATTGACTAAACTTGAAGTCCTGATTTATTAAGATACCCAGATCAATATCATTTTCTGCATGAATAATGACCAAACCCTGTAAATAATAACTCATACACTTATTTCCATGATCTAAGTGTTGACATTTCCCTACATTAACTGCCATACCCCACTTACTAATATGATCTGAATCCTCTTGAAGCTGTTTTACTTGTTCCTCACTCTCTACAATCCCCATAACATTTACATCATCAGCAAAACAATTTCTGTTTCCAGAAATATTTCTATCAATGTCATTCATAAAAATAATAAGCAGAAGAAACCCTAAAACTGAACCCTGAGGAACTCCACTTAAAACATCATTCCACTTAGAATGATTTCCCCTCACAACTACTCTTTGTTTCCTTCCAGTCAGCCAATTCCTAAACCAAAGTAAATTTTTTCCTCCTTTTCCTATATCAGCTAGTTTGCTGAGAAGAGCAACATGCAGTACCTTATCAAAAGCTGTTTGAAAATCAATTTTAACAACATCCACACACTTTTTGTTATCTAAAGCCAAGGTAACCTTGTCATAGAAATGCAATAAATTAGTAGCACATGATTTACCTTTCCTGAAACCATACTGCAGCTAGTCAACAGACTGTTAGTATCTAGGAAATTAATAATCTTAATTTTGATCAATGTTTTGAAAATCTTATTAACCAATGACTTACAGGTGTATTATTCCCTGCATTACCTTAAGACCCTTTCCTGAAGAGTGACTACTGGCACTGTGCCTGAGTTATAAAGCATGGAAGATATTTAAAATAACATCCACTAATTCCTCTGCACATTCTACTAAAATTTTTGGATAAATATTATCTGGTCCCAGAGGGGACAGACCCTCTGGGTCTTTAGTTACTTTATTTATTTTTTTTTTTCAAATGAGATAGAACCTCCTCCCTGGAAAACAAAATCCTCACGCTGCATAATAGCTTGTATCTTGCTAGTGTCACCTGTTGAGATACAGTTATCATTAACCACACTGGGAAAAACAGTTATTAAGAACATTTACATTATCCCTATTGTTTTTGATTAAATTTCCATTTGCATCAACCAATGGCCCAATTGAACCATGATTCTGGAAATCTTCAAATACTGGAAATGTGCTAGAATTTTATTTCATTTTGAAATAACGTTGGAATTGATTTTGAAATACTGGAAAAATGTTGAAAGTTGATTTGGAACTACAGAAAAGTTGGACCAGTCTTCAGGAGATAATTACTTGATTGTATTAAATATTTTCCTTAGATAAATAATAATAATAATAACACTTATGGGTCATTCTCCAGAAAATGTGACTTTTGAACGCAAATATTTTTCAATTTTGAAACCTTTTGTTTCCTTTTTTCATTCTTACATGAAAGTTATTGACTAGAAGTAACCATAAACAATGCCCCAGAGCTAAGTTCCAATTATTTTACTCATAAATTTTAAAAAAAAAATTAAAAAATGCCTTGTTCACAGAAATTTTAAAAAATATATAAAACTTTTAATATTTAAAAATTAAGGTTAATTTAATATCAAATTAGTAATTTTGTTAATTGTGCAAACAATCAGCTTTTTTAATAATTAGTGGGAATATAATATGAGGCGTGTTTTTAAAGTAAGTTCCGTTTTTATATAAAAAAGGAACGAGTACAGATAGAGCTAAGTAATTTAGTGCACAAAAATCTACCATCCTTACGCTATTTTTCGACATTGCTCCCGTGATTTTCCAAGCATTTGTCATAGCGTGGTACAGGTTTTTGCATACCTATTCGTACAAAGTTACCGCCCGTTTAGTCAACCATGAGGACTCTTACAGGGCTTTGGCTGGGCGTTTTTGAACATCCTCTGGTCTGCCCTCACCTCGCTCGCAGCATCTTTCATTTGTTTCGGCATCTAAAGTCTTTCCAAGGTGGTCTGTGGCACAACAGCAATAATGAGCTCAGAGAACATGTTATCCCATGGCTGACTACACAGGCGGCAATTTTCTATGAATAGGTATACAAAAACCTGTACCACGCTATGACAAATGTTTGGAAAATCACGGGAGCAATGTCAAAAAATAGCGTAAGGATGGTAGATTTTTGTGCAATAAATTTCTTTGCTCTATCTGTACTCGTTCTTTTTTTATATCAAAACGGAACTTACTTTAAAAATACGCTATTAAGCTCTCTTAATTAAAATATGGCTTAATTAGTAGTTTCAAATGTATGTTAAAAAATAATATTTAGTAAATTTGAGGATATACTGGCAATTTATAATTTTAGTAGAATGCCTATTATTGATGTATTTCCCCTCCATCAGTTATTTTCACCTCCGAAATAATGACATTGATAAGGTCTGTCACGGAGGTGAGGATCTTTCCATTAATGTAGCCCTAATAGATACAATTTTCATGGACAATTTTTTTTTTCTTCATTGCTACAATCTGCACATGTTAAGCATATGAAAACATGTTCCCTTTTTTTTACATTAATTTACATCCCTGAAATTTAAGTTCATGGAGGTGAGAAGTTAGAATAACCACATTAAGTTTTTAAGGCAAAATCTATCTTCTTGTTTTTCGAGAAAAATCTCACATCCTCCAACTATGGCTCAAAATAAGCAAGGGGGCTCCCTTGTATCATGGAAAATAAAATTTGATGTAATTACTGTCACATGTGTGTGTGTTAATTGAGGAATGGCATTCTGTGTTTAGGTAACGGAGGTGAGAATTTATTGTGGGACATTGTTTTGCTAAAACAAGCTAAAACACAATATTACAAAACTAAATATACCTAAACAATTAGTATTTGAGACACTTGTGAAAGGAATGATGAATAAATAAGTATATTATTTTAATTAAACAAGTTATTAAGCAACATAAACAGTCACACAAAGTGTGAGAATTCACATGTTGTGGACCAAAAATATACTAAAATAAAAATTATTTTTAAAAAATGGTAGGTCTAATAATACATTTTTGATGAAATTAAAAATCATTGCTAAATGAACTGTTCCTTAAAGTTTTACTGTAAAAGACGTGTGACAGAAAAGTTACTCTTTTTGAAAAATGACCCTTATGCATTATTTTTATGTTCACTTTGTGATTATTTTTCATAATTTTCTGTTGTTTTTTTCCCAAAGGTATATTTGCTTATGTACAGTTACAATAATTGCTTTTAATACAAGATCCCCTCTGTAAATTACTACCCCCATCTGTATTTTGAACAAAGCACAATTTTCATACATAATTACGATTAGAGGAATATGTTTCTGCAGAGTCGCCTATTAAAATACGCCAGAAGTGGGGGGAAATGGTATGCTATCTTGTATTTGAGATGCATGTTTTCAGTTTTTGTTTCATGCCTCAAAAACTATATAGTTGCCAGTAAAATCATGAATTTATAAATTAGACAGCATAAAATTACTTTTAAAATGCTGTTTCAATTTTTATTTTTGTTGTAAAAAATGCAGAGATATTTGATTTCAAAGTTCATGAATTTTTGAGACTCTTTTACTCCCTTGTTTTTTTTGGGGGGGGGGGTGGAGGAAGAACTCTACAAGAGACACACAAATCACTTTTCTTTTTAACTCAAAATCTGGCTCAAATGTAATCATGAAGTTTTTTTCCTCTTTTACTAAGGTCTACCATTTAATGTTTTTGGACTTCATGACCTAAGTAAGAGTGGGAGATATATTCATGTGTTTTGTACTGTCTGTTGAGCTGAATCCTGGTTCCTACATTAAATCAAATTGGAAAGTTAACATTTTTATATAAACACTTGTGTGCATATCATGAACTAGATGCTGCAAAAAAATTTCATGTCATTTTTAATCATTTACATGATATATTCGCATTGTACAGGCCCTAAACCTAAAGTAGACTGCAGCTTTGTGACAGAATTTGATGATCATATTTTTGTAGCTGTTGATGCCGAAGCTTTTTTCTTCCTGCATGATCTCATTACTTCATACATAAAGGAAAAAGAAAGTAAGTCCCTAATAATTATAAATCATATAAACTTGTATGGATACATTTTGATAAAGTTTATTTTTATACATACAGTAAACGCCCGATGGATTATGGGTGGCTTATCTGCGGTGTGAATTTTCCTCGACCATTTACACTTTCAAAAAGAAAAAAACAAATTTCGGCAATAATTAAGTGAATGTAGATAAATGCTCACATTTAAATTTGACAAAATCAAAATCTATTTTTAGATATTCTTATTTATTTCTCCCCTCTCCTTTCCAATGACATTACAACTTCTAAGACTGCCGAAACCTAACCTGATTTTTAGTTCTACACTACTTATTGCTCTAGATCTACACCACTTACTCATTCTTAGATTTTACCCTCCTTACTGATTTTCATATCTACACTCCTTAAGCGCTTAAAGAGTGAACTGACCAGTCTTGAAAAAATTCTCCTTCCCTATGCGTTTTTAGTGTGTCCTGTCTTGAACTATTGCAGTAAATTTGTTTGCAGGATTTGAACGCGTATGTGTGCAATCCATTTGCAATAATGAGCAATCTCTTTTTAACTTTAACATGCATTTTTACATGCACTGTTATTGTTTTAGTGATAGTTAAAATATATGCAAGTTATATTGATCTTTTTAAGATACTGCCTACCCTAGCATCGTTTTTATCCAGTTTGCAGATTATCTGCAAATTTACTTATCCGTATTTACAGTGCCACCCTATTTCGCAGATAATCAGGCGTTTACTGTATTATGAGGTTATCAATGATCCTGTATATTTATTTAAGTGTTCAGCCGAGACAGAAGTTAAAGTTCCTTAGCAATGAGATTTGTGTGATGCCATCATTGGCATGAATACTCAAAACATACAACTCTGCAAATTTTAATTGATAGATACCTGGCAGCCGAATTTCTTCCAGCAGTGTGAAAATCCCAAAAAATATCTGCAAAATAAACCTACATTAAATTAATTGTAAAGTCTAAAGGAGCCCTGAGAAAGGCTTAAGTACAAGATAATAAACTTTGTACTGTGGTAAAATTACAGATTTGCACTGTTAGGTACTTTGCTGCAAATATGCTTAACCAAATTATATTATTGTTTATAGAAATATGGTTTTTAGCATTATTAATTCATTAACTTTTCAGTTTAACTGCAGATAGTTAAAATATTATCTTTGTTCTAGCTTCTATTCATTTTTCTGTTATGGTGCAATTTGTTTTGCAGTTTTTCAACTTTTTGATGATTTTAAGTGTTAAGATGCTGTGACAAATCAGCTAATTTGTTATATTTTTCTTTGTGAAGCTGTTGCCTTTGCTAAGTCGCATTCTCCAGATAATGATCGTAAACTTAAAATGGCTGACCCAACTGAAGCATTGCAGAAAGACTGGCGGAGCTATCAATGTCATACATGGCATTTAGAGCCTACAGTCAGGTAGGTCTGTTTATGAAATATGTTTTACTTTGACCTGAATGAAATTCTCTTGGGGTAGTTGCCTTATGCTACACTGCTATAAAATACCTACTTATTATGAAAATGTGATCAAGATTCAATTTTTCTGCACATTTTTTATGAAAAATGGCAAATTTTGACATGCGCAGTTAATGTTTCTAAGAAGAATAGTTCCATATCAGATCAGACAACAAAAAAGTACCTTTGAACCTATTGGATACCAAGTTTTTAGAAACACTGTTTATGTATCTATCAAAAAGGTAAAAATCAAAATTTGTAGTTTTTTTTTTTTTTTTTTGGCTTTTAGTTAACTAATAATTTAACTTTTACTTACTTTAACTAATGATTTTTAAATATTCAAAAACTTCATAAGTATGACAAAACTTGAATGTATTTTATCAACTTAAAAGGCCTCCTGCACACGAGACAGTTTAGTTGAATCAACTGTCAAACTGCCCCACCCGTTTGTATATTTCATATCCTAATTATGTTTAAATGTACAAAAACACAATATATATATATATATATATATATATATATATATATATATATATATATATATATATATATATATATATTTCTTATGTATCAGATAATTTTAAAAATTTATAAGAGAATTAAAAATTATCAGTAGACTAAAAGCACCAAATATACCTTTTGTTTTTATCACTTTCAGTTAACGTGAAAAAGAAAAAAATAACACATAGAGCATAAAATAAAATTAGAATCATTTCAATCTAAAACCATAAACCAATAATTTTAGCTTTCTTTTTTTCAACAATTAAGAAAAGGTTTGCTCACTGGACATGTTTCCTGTTATGATTTACCAGAAAAAAAATAAGGCTCAAAAACAACCAAAATTGAACTGTGTTTGGGGCCATTCATTAATTATGTAATGGTCCTGAGGGTGAGGAAGTTGGAAAAATCTCTACCAACCTTTACTTTGGGGAGGGGGGTTTAAAACAAATTCTTACATAATATTTTCCAAGTCAATATTTTATATTAGAAATCACACAGTCAAGTGGTTTGCCAGGGATCATACTTTGTTTGCGTCTGGAAGATAAACATATTAGATGAGCTGTTTTTCACTTGTCTTACAAAGAATGAATAGTGTTAAATATAATAAAAGAACCACACTATATGTGGCGTGTTTTATTTTTAATTAGTATCCCATCACATACAAAAAAATGTCAAAAAAACATTCAGGCTATATTCCAAATTTGTTTGTATTAGACTCTGTTTGTAACAGCCATAAATAATTTAAATTGAAAAAAAAGTTATCTATATTTGAAAAAAAAAATTTTTATTAATTTATTACTACTAATGCTCACATTGTAATCTAATTAAATGGAAAATACTTCAAATTCTTAAAATTTGATATTTTTTGGAATAAAGTAATCTATATTTAGTTGCTTTTAGGCATTTTAAGTTTGTCCATTCTCTTATCTCAGCATAAATCGCAGCTTTTTGTATATCAACATTATGTGGCTACATCTCATAAAAATGTATTAAAGTGGTACTCCACATGGAAATTTATAGTTTTATCTCTTAGCTAGTTGAAATGCCCAAAAAAAAAAGGGTGTATGAGCGCTCTTCTCTAAACAAAAAGTTTTTACGTACAGTTTTTGATACCTATTGGGCTTTCTACAATCACATAAAAATCACTTTTCTAAAAAAAGTTGTGGCATTCAATCATACAAATGTTTAGTGAGGAGCTCACTGAGTTTTTGTCATAGCACAAACTTGAACTTCAAGGCTCATATTATACATGAGATTTTTAACCTAGTTAAATGGCAAACCAAACTTTCCTGACAACGGGTTCATTTTAGCTGTCATTTTGTACTAAATATGGTCCTATTAAGATAGCTTACTGTATTTGCATTTCATAAGTCAATTATTTACGCATCAAACAAATTATCTGCTTTTGTGGATTACCAGTGCAATTTATATCAGTCTATTTGAGGCATTTTTGACACCAAACGGCCCTGATCATTTAAAGATGGCTGGATATAATGCAACTGAATCAAATAACTTATTAACTACATGCAATATACTCTGCCAGCCCTTAACCCCCCTCCCCCTGACAAAACTTGCAGTCTGTGCTGTTTGTATATTCCATGTAGTTCTACTTAGGCCCTGGTTTAAGGGCATTAACTTATTGCTTGAAGTCTTTTAACTCTTTATAAAAAATATACTGTACTTAACAATTTGCCTCTCAACTGCTGAACTTTTGCTGTTGGCTCATAAGTATGCAATACGTGTTTTTTAATGCATGTCTGTTTTGTAGGTTGTTATCATGGGCTGGTAAAGGAATTGAGCCTTATGGTGTGGATTATATTCTTCAGAAACTTGGATTTGCTCATGCTAGGGTAACCATTCCAAAGTGGATGCAAAGAGGTTGTATGGATCCGTTGGATAAGATTCTTGCTGTTGTAATGGAAAAAATGATTGCTGCTGTAAAAGATGATAGAGATGATTCTGGCATTGCATCCAAAAACCTGCGTGGAACATCTAGTTGAAAGCATCATATATGTAAATATATTGATTCCTTCAATGTTATAGATGCAGATGTTGTGATTTATATACATGTGATATTTGTTTTTATAAGATCATTTTTCTTGTAAATTTATCATGCTCTTTTAATTGTTTTTATTGTGTACATATTCATGTAATAAAACAGAATTCTAAGAACAGTTTTGTGAAAGAGGCATTTTTAGCTCATAGTTCGAGTTTTGTGAAGTATATGTCTTTGGTTTTCTTATTTATTTACTTTGTGTATTCCACAAAATCTCTATTAAACAACAAATGTGTTTTGTATGCAGCTGGCAGAAACTCAAAACCAAATGTAACTCATCTCAAATACTTTGTGTGTATGTGTTTTTTTTTTTCTTTCTAAGATGCTGTAATTAAAATTCTAAAAGTATGTTTAGTTGATTTTTTGTGGAATGACATGAAATAAAAATGATATTTATTTGTCATGTTAAGTTTTTAAATATATATTTCGCGTACATTAGTATGATATTCTGCCTTAATATTTTAAATAATTTTCCTTTACAAAATATGCCATTGCAATGTTTATTTTATTTTATTTTTTTTTTCATAAATTGTACTTAATAGAAATACTAAGTTATCAGTGGTGGATTTACAGGTTAGAGGGCTCATTGCAATGCATTTTTGTGGATCCTTTTGTTTATACACTTAAATGTGCAAAACATTTATTATGTGCACTTTGGTGTCCCTTTTGGGGCCCTTACGGCCATGAGGGCCCTTCGCAATACAACATTTGAGATGTGATAAATCCACCTCTGTAAATTATAATTTATTTGTTGTTCCAGTAAAATTGAAAGTAGATGTACTGAAATAATGCAAGTATTCATTACTGAAATTATTGGTAAATAATGTTTGCTGTAATGTTTTCAGTTAATTGATTTGTGTGTCTTTTTAATAATTTAGCAAGAAAATTATTTTGAGTTAATTTAGTTAAAACCCTCACATTGATTATTTCCCATTCCATTCTACTAAAAATCAAAATAAGAACTCAAAAAAAAAAAAAAGGTTAAGTATTTATTCTTGTATGCTTGATGTTTCAATGGTTATCAAAAAATGTTCCACTTCATTTTAAAAGAGTTGGCAAATATCAAAAAAAAAAAAAAAAGTACAAGTGGTGAAATATTTTTGATATGTGATTAGCACAATGATATTTCATTCAATGTAAAACTCATTGTAAAAATAGTGCATATTAAATAAATTCTATACTTCAGATCTCTTTCTCTCTCTATCTCTCTCTCACATTTTACCTTTTATTTTTCTTTTACTCAGGTGATTTGCCGGTAGTTGACCACTCGAGCACTAATATGTACAAAACAAGAATAAATAAGTAGATATTTTTAATCTGATTGCTGGAACTAATTTATAGCATCCCATGAAGTGTTCTCTTATAATTTATAGTTGTAACTAAAGTTTTGAATAGAGGTTAGGACGATACAATTACAAAGATGCATAAAAAATTTCAAGAAAATCACTTTTCTTACTAGTGAGAATTGTCATGAGATAAAATGCTTAATTGTATTCTTGGATGTTAAATTTTATTCTTCAGGTTCATTTACTGATATATGCTGATCATCCATGTTTATACTAAGTAAATAAAAAAAAATGCATCTTTTTACTAACTGTTTATGCTGGGATTGAGGGGTGGTCAACTACTGGTTGTCTAAAATGCAATTAATGCCAGTAGTTGACCAGAACGGTCAAGTAATGAACTTATGTTGGTTTTAAAGCTTTTTTCTCAAAACAAATGATTACAAACATTTTTTAGCTTAAGATAAACTCCCACCCTACTAGCAAAATTTCTTGCATATCTTGATATTAGACTGACGGCATCAATATTAACGTGTTTCATACTGCATAAAGGTTGCATAAAGATGAAAAAGCAATATTGCAATGACAACACCTATGCAACATTTCATTTACCTTAAAATACCGATATTGATATTACCTTACAATATCAGCATTGTATATATGTTGACGCCGTCAAGATGGTATTGATTTCATGCTGTCGCCATCAAGGTAATTAGTACACAATAGAACAGGTGGACCTTCGTTGATACTTAGGCATGCGCGCAGTTCTTTATACCCAGTTTGTCCCTTGTATTGCTGGCATGTTATCTTCCTCCTTCGACCTTCGATACAGTCGTTCCTGGAGCTCCATGCTGCACATGGCGTTGCATTCTTTAGACTTCGCTAAGTTGGTTCTTTAGTTATTAGTGTGGAATAGTATTGTTTTAGGAATTACTTATGAATGACTGATAACTGCATTTGTTTATTAATGTAGTACTAGACAAGCCATATCGCAGACAATGTGCAATCAATGATAGAAATGGCCAAAAAAAGGTTTCTCGTCCCTAGACTTTGAAACAAAGGACGTGCAGCACAGATTTTTGTATTATCACTTCAAACTCGCAAGTAAAATTAATTTTATTCAATGATTATTTATGTTATTCTTTAAGATCTCTCTTCATATGTTTTGTATAAGGGATATTTTCAATGCTGACATCCATTTGGAAATGCACTTTATTGTATTTATTTATTTATTGCTATCTTTACTCTTTAATGTGCTATAAGAACTTCTTCAGTTATTACTAACTACGCATTTTATGTCTTTATAATACAATTAGAAGCATGAATTTAAAAAATGAGTCGAGTATTACGCAAAACGAAGAATTTTTCATTTTTTTAAATTAAATTGCGAGTACTATTAATATCTTTATATGAATTCCCGATCAGATGTCAGCTTTAAGAAAATATTCTTAGGCTAGAAAACTAATCAGTCTTGAAGAATAACAGAAATGATTAAAGAATGAAATTTAAGTGAAAGTTTGAAGTGAAAGTAATACAAATAAATAAATAGATAAAACACCTTGCAAACGTACTGATTTCATACTGTCATGTCAATGTATCCTGACATTTTCCTGTCATATCAATACGTACGCAAGATTATCATCTTGCCTAGACCTTGATTTCATGCTGTCATGACAACATCTTGATATTATCCTGTTATATCAATATGTATGCAAGATTACAAAAGCAAGATCATCTTGCTTAGACCTTGATTTCATGCTGTCATGACAACATCTTGATGTTATCCTGTCATATCAATACGTATGCAGGATTACAAAAGCAGCCTACATTGATATTTTCCTGATATTATGCTGCATACACCTTATTAGTCAATATTGTGGCAGCTTGCTGACACCATAAATGGAGTAACATAACAGTACTGAGGCAGCATTAATGCAAGATGATTTTTATTGCATATCAACCTTTATGCAATATGGAGGCAAGATATTTTGCTTACTGGGCAGTACTGCTGTTACGCTGCACACGAGCTGCTACTGCCGATAAGACAATCCAGCTTCACGAAGGTCGACGATTCTGACTCGTTCAAACTCCGAAATTTGCTAAAACTTCGCTTTCTTTCGTCGAAGAGGCATAGTAAAGATTCAGTTAACGTTTACTCTAGCACAACGTTTCTTAATTTCTTTTATTAGTGGAAACCTTTTTAATGCTCACTTTTTTCGCAGAACCCCTGGTTTTTCGTCACCAGTCAGCGGTGGCGTAGCAAAGAGTTTCAGAGGGGGCTCAGGTTCTTACCTCAAACAGATTATCACATAAACTACTTTTTATTAAATCGCTAATTAAATAGACTTCATTAACGATCATGCTAATTATTGGTAACTGCTAGTTATTACAGTGGAACCCTCTTAATGGGACCACGTGTTAATCAGACCAGCCCCTTATTCGAACCAAATCTTAAAGAACCAAAACAAATCCCATTACACAAGCCTAATATTATTCTCTTATTGGGACCAAAAATCCGTTTAATCGGACCAAGGAGCATGGGAACAAATTGGAAAAAAAAATTGAAAACTGCCCGCTTGAAGCGAGTTTCAGGTATGTTAAGGTACTTTATAGTAAGTGCAATAAAAATTAATAATAATGGTTGCTTGAAACTTTCAATTAAATTCAGCAGTATTTACAGAAAAATAATAGTTAAAGAAATTGCCATTGTATGGCGGCATTGTTCCAGCAGTGATCAAAATATCACTGAAATTTCAAATTTCATCAAATTCAGTTCGCACGTTAAAAAATGTTTAAACTTTTTAAAAATTTGGTCGTAAAATACGTAATTTACATTTCATTGGAATTTTTAATGACTGATTAGTACTTTTTATCACTTTTTTTTCTCACATTTTTAGTTACTTCTGGTTATTGAATTGCATCGATACTGACTGGAAGGAATGTATCTAGAACCGTATTGATCTGAACATGTTGTTGAACAAGTGTAAAACGTTTACTCGCTTTATTTTAATTTATTTTTCATTGGAAAAATTTCGTAAAAAGCGATTTGTCTTCCTTGTATGCTCGCCATACATATGGGGCTTACAATAATCATTAGGACATTTTTTTATTTTGCTTCTAGCGTGTTCGGTGAAGCTTCACAGGTCCTGTTCGCTTAATAGGACCAGTCGGTTATTAGAACCAAAATGGCCCCATCCCAGTGTGGTCCCATTAAACGGAATTGGCTGTATTCGTTATTATAAAATACCAATACACTCCTATTTGTACGTACGAGTATTTTTGAAAAGGGCAAATAACCTCAGAATTTATGAATGAGTTATATGATTGAAATATTTTTTTCAAGTAGGAAAAGAAATACTTACCTACAATAGTATTAATAATTTACTTAAATGTACGCAAAAAAGTTTTTGAACCTTAAAAATTAAAATGTCTTTAATTTTCAACAATATTTTAGTTATTTATAAATCATGGACTTGGATGTTACTATGGGTTGACGTCAGACAGAGTTAAAACATTTAGATGCCTTTGATCAGTAGGTACTGCTCCTTAAATAAGTCCACACTCGTTAAATGTTGAAATCGTTCTTTCAACTGTTGCCATGGATACAGGTAGAGTGGCTAGTATCAATAGCAGAATATATGAAATTGACGTGAAAAAATAGTAACTTTAGGCAATATCTGGTAATGTTGTAAGAAAAGGGGTTTAGTGTGCACTCCCAAAATATTTTCAACATTAAAATTACTTTTAAAATATCTTTTTTGATATTAGGAGATAAATAGCTTCTTCTGGAAAATTTTCGAAATAGAAGTTTTTAAAATGCAATTTTAGGCTATCTTTGGAGACATGAGGTGAGAAGGAGGTGTTTTGCGATTGATCTAGGAAAAATTATGAAATTTAAATCTTGAAGGCACAATTTTGGGCAATTTTTGATAGTCTAAAATTTGCATTATTGAAGACAACAAACAAAATTATTCCTATAGTAACTAACCCTGATGGATAATACCTCTCAGATTAGTATACGAAAGTAAAATTAAATTAATTTTTAATTTTGAAGAAGCGTTAGTTTTATGGATTTCTTAAAGAACAAATTTGAAAACTGTGAAAAGAACGCATCATGGAACCCCTGAGAAAGCTCTGTGGAACCCTGGCGTTCCGCGAACACAATTTAAGAAACGATGCTGTAGCATATAACCACCGATAATCATACACGCCTCGCTACAGCCGTTCGGTTTAAACCGCCGTTCAGAGGGCGCTGCTCAGCATACGCATGCGCTACCGGTCTGCAATTCTAATCATTTGCACATCATGCCCTACTTTACATTTCCTGCAATTTTCAGCTCACTCGCGTAAGTCTTTCGTGGTGTTGCAATTTTCATAAACAGCAGTGTATTTACAGGATTCAGTCATTAGTCAAGCAGAAAATATTATTGATATGGGTGTTTTAATGAATCAAGAACCAGAGGCGGATTCAGAAAACCATTTTGGGAGGGGGGGAGTTACTATGAACGAACTTAAGGTTCTGGGTACAAAACATTATTGAAACTGCTTGGGGATCAATAAAAAGCACCAAATCGGCCAGGAATAAAACACTTAATTGGGGGAAAATGTTGCAAATTAATTTCATAAGCAATGAAACGAAGTAGTATGCCAAATGTTTACTTTCAAAAATAATTAATGAATTGAAAAGATACAACAATTGTTTACATTTCATGCATAAAGTGATTGGAAGCAATGCGGACGGATACTGTTGTCAACGGTTTAATAAAAAAAATGACCCCCATGACCCTCTCCTTGTATCCGCCGCTGATCCTAATTATAGTAGGAGCAAACCTAACCCGACAGCGTCGTAATGGTAGTGCTGGGCTTAGGATCTGCGTAGCCTTCACAATGCTTTTAGGTTAGGTTTACTCCAACTATAGTTGTGGGAGCGAATATAACTAGGTTCTCCATACTCTGAATAATAATCATCAGGTTTTTCTCGATATTCATACGGGGAGGTCGTGCTGTCGTCAAAGTTTTCTCTTTTATGTCTCCCTATTATTGAAACTTATTGCCAGGGGGGTTGATAGTCCCCCCTCCCCCATTTTTCAGAAATGGAGGATCACCAATAGCATTAGTGATAAGAAAAATAAGCGATCATAAAAAATTGAAACAGCACATGATATAAACGAATAAAGATATTATTTAGGAACATCCGAGGTTATAATTTACTTAACCAAGGCCGCCGAAATGTATGTTTTAAACAATTTCTTAATGGAAAAAAAAACTATTCAGAGCACAGTACAAACCAGTGGCAAACTTTGGTTTAATGAAAAATGAATTGACAAATAAACATAGCTTGATAGGAACCGCAGACATATTGGCATTTCTTTCTTTCTTTCTTCTTTTTTTTTTTTTTTTTTTTTTTTGAGCAATCACGATTGCTTATTGTTCTCATTTGACCGTTTTTGGTGTCCGTGCCTTTTTCAACTTGAACCAGAAGCCTCTGCAGCACCACCGCCCTCTGCTGGCGGCGCGGCGCGGCTGCTCCGGTTTTGAGCTATCCGCTTCTCTTGGTCGGAGGCGTCCATATCCTACACACACGCACGTTCACACACACACATACACTCACACACGCCTACGTACATACACACAGGTCTACGCACACACACAACTATGCACACGTAACCGCCCAGGAGGAGAGGCAGGCTTGGGGGGGGCAGGAGCCGTTTCTAGAAACAATAACTCCAATGAGTAGGGTCCTGTCTCAGTTCGTGATTGCGAAAAACATAATTTGAATTCAAAATTTCAGAATTCAAATTAATTTTCTTTTTTTTTTTTTTTTTTTTTTTTTTTTGTAAAAATGTCATCATGAAAGTCACTGCTCAGTCATGGCAAAAAAAAAAATGTTCTAATGAAATATGTTTTAAATTAGAAAAGAAGTTAGAATAGAGTGATCAAGATGTAAAATATTGTGATGCATTTTCATAGTAGTGGTTCTAAGTGTTTGATTGTATAAACGAAAGTAAACCAAAGCTTTGTCAAGAGATTCAAGAGACATGATGTTTAAAATTTAAAAAAAAAAAAAATAAAATAAAGAACCTAAGGTATCGCTGAAAAGTACTATATCATTTTAAAATGTAAAAGACTTTTTTTGACTGAAGCCCCAAAAGCTTGTATTTCAAACTAATAAAAATATCAGGCCCGAAATTGAAGGTTTCATTTAACTAAAACAAGAAATCTAAAGCAAGAAAAGAAAAACCAGAGGATGGGGGGGGGGAGGAGAGAGAGAGAGAGAGAGAATTTTCTACAACGCTGTATAAAATATCTAATCAAATAAAAGAAGACATAGCCAAGAAAGGGGAAGGGAGGGAAGACCCCGCTGAGCAGACGTCTCGGAGTTGAGGAAGCACACAATGAAACACCTGTAGCTGTTGACCACTGTGATGCCAATTGTCTAGAAGAAGCTGTGCGGTCCGTCAGCGCCATACGCACCAGGTGTCTGTCATCGCGAGCTGACATCACATTTCGGGGTCCACTCCCGGATTTCCGAGCTGTCCGACCCTCGTCCGTCCACTGTTTCCAAACACGCATGATTGTGCTGCTGTTACGCTGCACACGAGCGGCTACTGCACGATAAGACAATCCAGCTTCACGAAGGCCGACGATTCTGCCCCGTTCAAATTCCGAAATTTGCTCAAATTTCGCTTACTTTCGTCGAAGAGGCATAGTGAAGATTCAGTTAACGTTTACTCTAGCATATAACCACCGATAATCATACACGCCTCGCTACAGCCGTCTATTTATATTCGGTTCGATCCGCCGTTCAGAGGGCGCTGCTCATTATACGCATGCGCTACCGGTCTGCAATTCCAATCATTGGCATATCATGCCCTACTTTACATTTCCTGCAATTTTCAGCTCACTCGCGTAAATCCTTCGTGGTGTTGCAATTTTCACAAACTGGAGTGTATTTTGCACTGTTATATTATAATATTTTTTATTTCTTTCTTTAACTTACTTTTTTCGTTTCGCATTTACTTATAAACAGTAAAAATAACATGAATAGAAAAATGTATACTTTTAAATCGGTTTCTATCTTTGATAGGAAAGGAAGAACAAATTGATGCATTTCTTCATTTCTAGAAGGATAATGGCAAAATAAGCCGTACTATTCAATTTTCAAAGAAATAAATGTATAATTAACAATGCACGTGAATTCACACATTGATCTATAATACACCCAAAAACCTTTTCCTTTAAAATAACAAATTAAATCAAAACTTTATATTTTTCACTTTTCTTTAATAGTCTTATATCAATTTTTATTTTGTAAATGAATTTAATTATCTAGAGAGAAAATATTTAGTTTTTAGATCAAAATTAGATGCGCAAGGAAGCGGCATTCTCCTCATATTTAGATTTATAAAAAATAAAAGTTGAAAATTCAGCTTATATTTACGTTTTTATATTTCTCTGGCTATTTTATTATTAATAATCTTGATCAATGACTGGGAATTGAGTAAATTTTATCGCTATTTAAATAAATAAAACTGAAATTTTATACTAATAACAAAATAATAAAATGTAATTTAAAAAGAAATTCCTTAAGGGTTCTCATTGCTGCGACATCTGTCCCGGTAGATTTTAAAAACTGGTACGTTTTTTTTATTTTTGGAAGTTTCAAAGCTAGAAATGTTTCAGGAGTGCAATATTTTGAGTGCTTCATTTTGAAGCAACTAAAGTTGTTCGTATTATTATTAACTAAATATTTCTTGAGAACTTTCAAGTTAAATAGAATATATTATCAATTATATTGCAGTTTCTGGTTCCAATTGTTCAGCGCACAAACTTTTTAATTAAATATAATTTTCCACTAGATTTTGTTGTATGGCACAGTTGTGTATAACCAAAAGGACAATAATTTATAAAATTATAATTGTAAAAATGAATGTTCTCAACATCAATTATTACAGGCCGAAGCGGTCGAGTCACACTTCATGATTTAACCAGGCCGAATGCTTCATTCAATCTCTTGTTTGTAGTGCGGTTTTTACTACAGAGAAAAAAACCCAAAAGATTAATGAACCATTTTAAAATTACCATTAATTAGGAATTCCAACCAAACTTCGAGCTTTCAGTATTTATACCAGTTACGTCTTCCTTCAGTAATGTACGCATTCATTTAAATGCAAATGTTACTGATGTTTATAGCAATGAAATTTTGAACAGTTTTGCTACAAGAAAGAAGAAAAGTTTGGAATTTTAAGAACTTAAATTATTAATTTTTAGTGCATTTTTGGTCACTATTCTTGCAAGCCAAAAGATAATCAAAGAACGAATTTAAGATATTTCTTCTATAGTGGAGAGGGAGAGAGAAACCTGAATCCTCTCTTCAGTTGTCGTATATCTTAGAAGTAATGTAATGTATTAGAAAAATATGGATAAAATATTTTATGTCGTGAACTGTCAATAAATAGTAAAATACTTTTATTTTCATGTAGTAGAAAATTTATACTAACAATAGCGCAATATCATTATTTTCGTCTGAAATGTTCTTCTATTAACTTAGCTCGTAGCAAGTTAATGAAAACTATAAAAATAAAAATGAAATACCGAAACTTTTCTTATAATATTTGCTTTTTCGACAAAGGCTTATGGTTCATGTTTAGGTTAAGAGGAAACATTAGAAAAGAAAAATATATCCGATACCAATTTAAACTCTAGTGTCGATGGCGCTAAAAGAATCGAGCCCCCCCCCCCCCCAAAGGGAAAAGAAATTTGAGAGATATTTTTCTAATGAGGGTGTCTTCAAATATTTTTGGGGAGAACCTCCAATAGCTGTACATCGTAATGCCTTTTTCAACGAAAAAAAAAAGAGAGCAGTACTTACACTGTTATAACCAGAGGTTCCAGACGAGTGAATATATTCCCCCTAAGGTGAAAGCATGGTGCCCAAGGGTGCCATACTGGCCAGGAAGTAGAGCAGGGGTGCGAAAGTAGCAGACAATCGTAGACAGGGGTGCCAAAACAGCAAGCAATCGCTAAATGACTTGCTAGCGCATGCGCTTCCGGCATACATTCACCATTCAACCACTTCAATATGGCGGACGAATGATAGGTTGCACTATGCGTGGCTTCTACTTCTTTCACATTGAATGAAGTACACTATATTGGATTAAATCTCAACTTTTGTAGGATAATTCTTTAAAATAACAAGTAAGTACAGCTTTTGATCACTTTGTAGCTTTTATGGCTTTCAAACATAGTTAAAAGTACGTTGATGCTTTTCAGTTACCGTTAGTCCGTTACAATACCGCAGTACCGTTAGTTGTTTATTTTCAGGTTACCGTTACTGTCGTGAAAATTCCATCATTCACACAAAACGCTACTAAATATATCTATCATTATTTTCTTGAGTACTCGATAAGCAACATTTAATCACCAAAATAGTGACCGCAATGAGATTATCAATAATCAACAAGTGAGAACCTAAATAAAAATGATTCTTGTGCTTCGTGTAGCGAGCGCAAAAAATAAAAAAGAAATCTCTCTCCGTCTTTTGCTTTTTCGTTCAAGTGTTTGAATCATTTCCTGTTAGCGGTTAATATTTCGATAGTGTTAGGAATTTCTTTAAATTTTTAACTGTCGAAAAATTTCATGCGCATTTTATTTTATTGTTATTTTGATTGAAATTTTGAACGTTTGAAAAACGATTTTGTTTTTCCGTAACTTTAATATCCCAGAATATTTTTGGCTCTTCATGTAAATAATTCATAAGTACATCTACACTTTACTTTCGATGCGGTTATTTCTCACAAATGATCATTAACTTAACTATGATTATTCAAATAATTACTCGTCTTTAACTTTAATATTTGTGACAACTCTTTGATACCAAATAAAGTCTGTAGATATTTATTGTTTTATTCATTTTTAATATTACTTTGTAAAACTAAAAAAAAAAAAGAAAAACAAAGCTCATCAGTACGCAGAATTTTTTCACAAGTTTTTTTACCGCCCCGAGAGTTATTATAATTATTATTATTAATTTTATTTATTTTTAAGAAAAGGATAAAAATTTCACAGGTCCGCAATGTTTTTCATTTGCTTTTACTGACCCGTGGGTCAAAAGAGGTTGAGAAACACTGATGTAGAGAACGATCAGATGAATTAAAGCAATGAGCACTTCTTAACTATGTTGAGAACTCTGAAATATGGTCAAATGCTGTAATTACAAGTTTTAATCATTTCCAGTACTGAATTCATGCAGTGTGAAAAGTGTGCAAAACGTAGACTATCATGAATCAAAACAAAACTATTAAAAAAAGAAAAATACACAACTGTATTCAAAAGCGCACACAATACGGGGGAGGGAGGAGGAGGATCTACAGTAAGGGTGCCATTTCTCGAAGGTTCATTCTTTTCACCCCGGCTGCCTATTTTTTAAAAGGTGCCTGTTTTTCACCAGAGGTGCAATTTCGGCTCCGTATTATAGGTGCCGCTGGTGAACAAGCGTTTCACCCCTGAAAGGTGCCGAATGCAACCTGTAGTTTTAACAGAGTACCATAAAATAAATAAAATAGGCCTTGAAGTTTTGGAGAAATCGAAAATGATGGTTAATTCGGATTATATATATATATATATATATATATATATATATATATATATATATATATATATTTGTCCGAAGTTTGCTGTTCAAACAGCTCCGTTTGGATAGAAAATAACATACAATTTTTGCAGTGGACAGACTCGGCCTTGATCTCAATTCTAAGGAAATATTTTCTTCTGAAAGATACAGGAAATAAGAAAAAGAAGAAGTAGAGGGCAAAAAAGGCAAGTAAAAACGGACAGCGAACATTGAGGGAATCAACTGACTTTCAGATGGTTCCTCAAATGTTATAGATAAGACAGTTTTTGCTGGACAAGGAGTGTCATTTTCTGTTCGTTTTCTTGGTGGATCAGCAGCTCTATTTTGGTCCAAAATCTTTTCTTCTCTTTTTTTTTGATCACAAATGAGTATGCCGGAATTTTTTGTATGAACATTTGTTATTCTCAAATATTTCTTGAAGAAGCATAGCATAAATGCATTTTCTATTTACTTTTAGAAAAAATTATATGGCGTTAACTTTTTTAAACCTGTAACTTTAAAAGGTGTAAAGATTTTTTTTTTTTGTCTCCAAAATTAGAGAGTTTCTGTAAAAGTTTACAAATAAAATTAAGGAACAAAATCGAATTTTTAAAAAGTCGCAGTGATGTGCACAACTTCTTTGTGCACACGAATTTTGTACAAAGTCTTATGTCTAATGATGGAAAAACTAAAAATGAGCCAAATAAAATAGCCAAAAATATAGAGCATGGGGGAAAAAATGGTGAAAAATTCACAAAATGTGGTTTTGTTAGGAATAATAAAATCCTCATTGTTCAAATTTAATGCAATTCTAAATAAGAAGTTAAATAGAATTCATGCCAAATTCTGCGTCTAATGAGGCCTGCCAATAAAGAGCTAATAGTACTTTGAGCATTCGATAACGAGGAAGGTACAATCTTTCGTTTATAATTCCGAATACAGAACAATAAGGAGTAAAAGTATTTTAATTTTCAAAATAAAAACAGGGGAACAAATCGGGCAAATTACCATACAACATACTGCAAAACAAGTCAAAATTAAAACCACACAACACCTAAAAAATAACATTGGTAAATAGAGGAATAAATATGAACTTCAAAAAAAAAAAACGGATTCAAAGCATTGAAAATTCCCCAGAAATGACTAGGAGACTGGTCGAAACATTTTCCGAAAAAGTGTTTTGTCCTGTTTGGATGAACAAAAATCCTATTAATTTCGGTTCACCACAGAGCAAAACTTTAAAGATTTCAACATTAAAACAAATAAAATAAAATGAATTAAAGAGGCAAAAATGAATTCGTAGGAAACTTCAAGCAGTTAAAAAGCAGGCAACAGTCAAGAAAATATTAAAAAGAAAATCTGAAAATCGGGCAAATTAATCATAAGCTAAACCTATAAGAAATACATAACGGAAGCTGAATCGTTATCCAAATTATGCCGATTCCATATACGTAATGTCAAAACCATTTCAAAACCGAGATCTACAGGGGAGAACAATTGTGCATTTTTTTAAAAACTTTGATTAAAATTAAAAGGTAGGTTGAAACTCGAATGTTGTAAAGTTATTGGAGATTTGTTTCCTTGCTGACATAACTTATAAATAAAATGCATCTCCGAAAATCAGTATAAAAAATTACACATGACTACCCAGAAGCACTTAAACAGGTAAGTTAAAAACCTTAAATGCTAATTATGATAAACAAGTAAAAACGTTTGTACAAATGAATTCAAGATATAGATAGAAATATTAAAGTAATTAAAAACAAAGAAAAATTACTCGTTTGAAAATTTGTTATTGGAGGGGAGGGGCGGAATCCAGTGGGTAATTTTTCACGGGGAGGGGGGGGGGCAAAATTTATAGATCCGGACCTGCGTTCAATCAATCACGTTTAGTCAATCACTGAGTCATGTTCGTATTAAACCAATCAATCACTTCTATTAATGCATCACGTCCAACCAATCAATCAGTCGCTCTCATTAGATCAATCAACCGCGTTAATTTAATAAATTACGTTATATCAATCATGCTCAGTCAATCTATCAGTCACGATCATTGAACTAATAAAGCACGTTCAAGTATAAACATTCATTCAATCAGTCACCTTCATTTAATGCATCACGTACAATCAATCACGTTCATTTCATAAATCAATCACGTTCGCTCATTCAATGATCGTTTAATCGATCATGTTCATTCAATTAGTCAATGAGCCATTTTTTCAAATCATTCACTCAATCTTTCATATATTGGCACAGCGCATGCGCGAAAAATAGCAATAAATAACTTTCAAAGTTCTATAGCCAAAGTGTTTTGCATTTTATATTTTAAAAAAAATCCAGTTAAATATGATAAAAAATTCGAATGTTATTGGTGACTTTACTGAGCCGCATTTCAATTATTTCCGGACTAGAAAATAACCCGTCATGGTATGACGGGGGCAAATTATTGTCTTTTTTATCAGAGAGAGACTAGCCTTCAAATTCGACATGTTCCAGTAAATACACTGTTATAACCAAGGGTTCCAGACGAGTAAATGTACTCAATCTAAGGTGAAAGCATGGTGCCTGAAGGTGCAATGCAGGACAGGAAATAGAGCAGAGGAGCCGAAACAGCATGCAATCGCAGAAAGACTCGCTGAGCATGCGCTTTTGCCTTAGACATACATTCAACCACTTCAATGTGGCGGACAAATGATGATTGCTTCTACGTGTCTTTCACATCGAATGAAGTACACTATTGGATTAAAACACAACTTTTCTAGGATCAATTATCCAAAATTACAAGTAAGTGCAGCTTTTGATCACTTTGTAGCTTTTAGGGCTTTCAAACATAGTTAAAAGTGTTTAAAAGTGCATTTATTGCTTTTCAGTTACCGTTACTGTCGTTTCGTTTCAGTTAACCGTTACTATCGTGAAATTTCCATCATTCAAAACGCTACTAAAAATATCTATCATTATTTTCTTGAGTACTCGATAAGCAACATTTAATTAAAAAAAAAACCCACTGGCAATAAGATTATCAATAATCAACAAGTGAGAACCTTAATAAAAATGATTCTTGTACTTCGTAAATTATAACAGAATAGCTAACGAAAAAAAAAATCTCTCTCAGTCTAGCTCTTTTTTTTTTTTTTTTTGATTTTTCATTCAAGTGTTAGAATCATTTCCTGTTAGCGGTTAATGTCTCGATAGCGTTAGAAATTTCTTTTGGTTTTTTAACAGTCGAAAAACTTCATGTGCATTTTATTTTGTTACTCTTTATTAACGTTTATGAAACGATTTTTTTTTTCTGTAACTGTAATATCCCAGAATATTTTTATCTCTTCATGTAAATAATTCATAAGTACAGCTATGCTTCATTTTCGGAATGGGTCATGTTTTAGTAAATGTATAATTTCTCACATTATTTAAATAATTACTCGTCTTTAAATTATAACATATTTGTGACAGATCTTTGACACCAAGTAAAGGGGTAGATATGTATTGTTTTATTAATTTTTAACATTACTTTTTGTAAAAAAAAAAAAAACTTATCAGAACTCAGATTTTTTTTTCACATGTTTTTAACGGCCCCAGAGTTATTATTATTAATATTATTTATTTTATGAATTTTTAAGAAAACGATAAAGATTTCACTCGTCCGCAAAGTTTTTCATTTGCTTTTACCGCGCCCGTGGATCAAAAGAGGTTGAGAAAGACTGAGTTAGAGCACGATCAGATGAATTAAAGCAATGGGCACTTCTTAACTATGTTGAAAACTCTGAAATATGATCAAATGCTGGAATTACATGTTTTAATCATTTCCAGTACCGAGTTCAATGTGAAAAATGTCCAAAACGTAGAATATCATAAATCAAAAGAAAACTTAGGAAAAAAAAAAAAAAATACACAACTGTATTCAAAAACGCACACAATACGGGGGAGGGAGGGGAGGAGGATCTATAGTAAGGGTGCCATTTCCCTCTCCGAAGGTTCCTTTTTTTCACTCCGGCTGTCTATTTTTTAAAAGGTGCCAGTTTTTCATCCTATTTAGAGGCGCCATTTCGGCTTCGTATTGGGTGTCGCAGGTGAACAAGCGTTTCTCCCCTGAAAGGTGCCGAATGCATCCTGTAGTTTTAACAGTGTATCTGTACTTCAAAGTCAGACTAACGTAAGTCACATTTTCACTACTTTTCAGGAGAGCGTAAAAACGTTTGTATACTGCATACGAAGGTTGGGGCCCGCGCTCTTAGAAAATTTGTCAATAAAGATAGTTTTTTTTTTTTTTTTTCAAAATTTATTTATTATGGTTCAACGAATTTTAAATTAAAAACAAAATTACTTTGTTATACAGTTTGACCACCGATGAGATGGAAAGGCTAACATCCGGTTTACAGGTGGAAATGGACGCGTCTATTAGTTTTCAAGGATACTAAATTTTTAAAATGAACTTGCCGAATTTTAGGTGCTCCAACAATGAAATAATGAACTCACGCTAATCATTTATAACTTATGGTTTCGTGCTAAGATAGGGAATGACGGACATAAGGACATCCAATTTATCGCGAGTTTCATTGTTGCTGTGGTGCCGTCTGAGCGTTACTCGATCAGGGATTTTGGCTATTACACTTTTGAGGATAAGCAATGAATCCTACGGGATCGTTCACAAATAATCTGTTTTTATCATCAATTATAGTGCGTGAATGTAGGCAAGTGTTCCAAATCTGCGAACCATCTCTTACTTTCGCGCATGCGCTGTGAGAAATGAATTGCATTCAATGTCAGTAGTTGCTCTAGTGGGGGGCCATGACCCGCTCCTAGAGCCGGGAGAGATTATTTAAAAGGAGAACTAGGTCTTGATTATTTAAAATTCTATGTATTGTACCATCAACTTTTTTCATAGGAGCAATCTTAATATTTTCCTTGTTTAGCCTATCAAAAAAGTTCTTCAGGCAGAAAATTCATTTTACTTTATTTACTTTCAAAAATAATGTTTCGTTTGAGACATTACCACAATCAGCGCAGCAGCACGGTCTGTTAACTCGCAAAGCGTGTAATACGAGTACTATTCTTTTTTTTTTCAATTCCATAAGCGAATTTTTTTTATCTTCAATGTCCAATTTTATTTATTTTTTAAACAGTGATATTTTTTAAACTTTTATTTTTTTGATGTTCGAGTCTGAGTAATACAAAAAAATTCTCAGAAGTTCGCTTTGAATAGATAAAAATGAAACGAATGTGACAGTACTTGGGAACCATGACTATATGTTGTCAATTTCACGAAAGCGGTTCCGTAGCCTGGGGGTGGCATTATGGGGCACTTTCATCGCTTTTGGGACTCCAATTTCTGAAAAGTCTAGGGTAGATTACTTGAATTCGAGTTTTTCCACTAACTTATCAAAGATCGTCTGCAACCACGTTTTAAAGAATTAAATTGCTAAAAATTTACCAGAAAGGGCCTCTGCATTCCTCCCTCCTTCCCAAAAATCGTCTAAAATTGCGGTTTCTTAGTTTCAAACATTTTCCTATTGAGAGCCCTTATATCCCTGTTTCTGTGAGAATATTAGTTTACGTCTAAGTTCATATTGCTAATTCTCTTTCTCCGCCTACATATGATGCAATTCTCCTGATTTCTGTACTCAGATTCTAATAATTCTCCCATTCTCAATCATAAGCTGTTTTTGTTGTCTCTCTTCTTGTCTAGTTCCGTTTGAAAAAAAAAAAGGGTCAAGAAAATCATTTTGTAAATTACTGTCCGTTCTTGAAAGTCAAAACTGGCATTCAGAATCTATTCCATTATAAAAAGGGAGGATGGGCACTTCCTACTTGCAGTTACTGTCCCTTTCCACGCTACTTTGTCAGAGGGAGTTGCTAAACACGTTATTTTGCATTCTTTTTCTTCGGGGTTTTCAACCCTATTTTGATAACATTAGAGCAGACAGCAGACCTGACGCATGCGCAAATTCGCAGGAGGTTTCGGCGAAGGAAAAAAAAACAGTAATGATAGCGCTGGGTCATGAATAAGATGCGTGAAAATGTTTCCCAGAAAAAAATTTCTTAGGACCCTAGTGCCCTACCTGGAAGTCAATAGGCAAAGTAAACGGTCTCGTAATAATGGAGGGTCCTTGGTTCTATGCCATCCGGTAGAAGGTCCTCCCTGTTCATTAATAGTGACTGGGGCATCTTAAATATGTCACAGTACGTAGTCAAAAAGTCCTCCCAGTTCCCATTCCAAATCAGGGATTACTCGGCTTCTGATTTACACACACAGGAAAGATTTGTAACACAAAAGAAATAAATAACACCTAGGGCACCGGTGGGAATCGAACCCACAACCTCCGGCTTAGAAGACAGAGCAACGGAGGTCCCCCTTTTTCGGACTTTGGTTTCAAAAAAGTTAAGGTAGGGATCCACCTTTCTTATTTAACGTCGCCAAAGATAGCTTTTATATGTGTTTTTGAAAGGCAGAGCTCCCGAATCTCCAACCTCTACTCCTAGTATCATCAACGACTGCAAAGAATTATATTTTTTGAGCCTAAAAATAAAAAAAAATTCCGAGAAGACCTTTTTCCGGATGGATCTCTCCCATCCTTTAAAGTCACCAAAATTCTAAAAATGCTTTTTTTAGGCTTGCAATCTCAAAAAAAGAAAAAAAAAATCCAGGGAAGCACACACCATCTCCCACATCATCTCAACATGTAGGGAAAAATTGCATTTTCGAAACTGTCAAAAGTTTTTGCACACAGTCTCCGAATTCTGACTCTTCTAACGTCAAAGATAGCTGAATTTCATTCATAGGACTTGAATCAAGAAAACTTTCTTGGGACAGGACTCCCGAACCCCCACGGATTCCTAAACGTTATACTACCAAACGGACCCTGGAATTGTGTCTTTAATATTTCAGATTTGAAAACCCTCCGAGAAAGATCCTCTCCAAATCCCCCTTCTTATCTAAAGTCTCCAGAGATGGATTAAAAATGTATTTTTAAAGTATCATTTTCAAAGAAATTTCGGGAGAGGGAAAGGGGGGGGGGGAGGAATCTTCGGACCTCTTTTCTAAAGTCAGCCCAGAAATGACTTCGTAGGATTTCGAAATCGATTTCTTAAAGAAACACTGAACTTATTCCATCCCTTTTTTTATTTTGTTACCAAATGAAACCTAAAGTAACGATTTTAGGATTTCAATTTCAGAGAATTTGACTTTCAGAGGAGAGGCATTTGACTTCACTTTTAGACTTTAGGGTATCTCCCTGTATGATACCCTACAGTTGTGCTTTTCTAACTTCCCTGTTGAAAATGTTTCAGAGAAAGAGAGGCCCTGCTAATTCTCTTCCCATTTTCTTAACGAGACCAAAGCCTAAAACTCCCTTTTAAGACTTCAATGACGGAAAAGTTTTGAAGAAATAAAAAGAGAGGGAGCCCCAGTACCATCTACTTTCCTTTAATGTTACCAAAGCTAACTTGAAATTTTGTCTTAGATCTTTCCGTGTCCCGCCTTTAAAGTCTTTTTTAATTTCTTCTAAAGAACATAAAATTGACTTCAATCTCGAAAAATAAATTTAATCAGGAACCTCTTCCCTTTTCCAAACATACAGTCCTGTTTGTGAAAATTGCAACACCATGAAGGAAGCATCATAGTGGAATGAAATTTAATACACAGTTGAGTGGTAATGGTACAAATAAATGATTACATTTTCAAACCAAACAAACAATAAAAAGAGATAGAAATTAGTATTTTGTGTGGCCACCACGCGCCGCAATAAGAGCTGCTACACGACTCGGCATGGAGTGAAACAAAAGTTTGAATATCTGCCCGCGGAAGAGTATTCCATATTGTTTGTATCCGCAACCAAAGTTCGTCTGTCGAAGCAACAGGACGAGGATTACGAGCGAGACACCGCCCAACGAAATCCACACATGTTCAATCGGTGACATATCCGGGGAATATGCAGGCCAAGGAAGAAGCTGTACCTGCTGCGAATCAAGGTAGGGTTTGACAGTCCTGGCGACATGTGGACGGACATTATCCTGCTGGAATACAGCCCCTGGCAATCCTTGCAGGAAAGGAATAGCCTGGGGCTGTAAAACTTCGTTTATGTATCTGGTGCTGTTCAAATTGCCTTCAATTCGTAGCAATTGTGATCATCCATGGTATGTTATATGGCACCCCAGACCATAACTCCGGGCGGTGTTCGTCCACTGTGGCGTTCGATAATGCACTCCTGAATGTGCCGTTAACCGGCATAGCGCAAGACACGAATTCCGCCATCATGGTGCCACATGAAGGCTGAAGCGGGATTCGTCAGAAAAGACGACCTGCTGCCAATCAGCACGCCAGCTCCTATGCACATTGGCCCATTGTAGCCGCAGGCGGCGATGGTTTTGCATGATAGGAATCCTGTATCTCATCAAAAACAACCCTGTTGTAAAAATTTCCCCGCCAAGAAAACCTTTAACTTTTCCGCACAAAAAAGAAAATCTGCATCCTAAACCCAAAAATCCTCAGCCATAAAAAGTTATGATATCTAGTTTGCCTGCCAAGTATCTGCCAAACTCTCATCCTCCCTCTTCTCCTTTTTCATCACAGCTACTTCCATTAGAACCTCCACCCACCTTCAACTCCTCAGAAATATGGATAGATCTTTTAAATTGTTTAACTTGTTTGGCGGGAAGCTTTTTGCTCACCAAGCAACCACTTCACTTTGATAAGATTCCCGCCAAACAAGATAAACAATTTAAAAGATCTATCCATACTTCTGAGGAGTTGAAGGTGGGAGGAGGTTCTAATGGAAGTAGCTGTGATGAAAAAGGAGAAGAGGGAGGATGATAGTTTGGCAGATACTTGGCGGGCAAACTAGATATCATAACTTTTTATGGCTGAGGGTTTTTGGGTTTAGGATGCAGGTTTTCTTTTTTGTGCGGAAAAGTTAAAGGTTTTCTTGGCAGGGAAATTTTTACAACAGGGTTGTTTTTGATGAGATATCACATCTTTTCGCATTGATATTATTACTTTGTCTGTATTTTTAGAATTGAGAACATCAAGTCAAAAAATTTTCAATTGAAACAACGCTGTTTTGTGTTTTTAAGGAACAATAACGGCTAGCTTAATTTTACGTCAATTTATTTTCTGACTATTAAGATTCTTTGTTCATTTAGCGAGAATTGGGCGGTTTAAATTTTATTGCAATTCTTGTATCCTCTCTCTGTTGCAAAGAAAATTTCTTGGATAATAAAATACTATATTTTAAATTATATTGCTTTCGAGTATTTTACAACTTCGCAATAAATTTTATTAGTTTCTTTATTTGACAGGTTATTCAACATTTTCATGAAGGTTTCTTTAAATGTTTTACAGCTTGAGGGCTATTTTAATCTAGCTTTTCACTTTTTGTTTAATTACATTTTTTCTTGAATCGTATATTATTTTACGTTTTATGGGATAATTTTAATTGTTTGGTGATGTATCTTTTTCTTGATAGAAGTCTTTGTCTTGTTTAATACCTAGTTTTGTTTAAAAGTTCGTTTAAAAAACGAAACAACGCATACTATCACCAAGCAAAAAAAAAAAAAAACTAAGCCATTAAATATTTTAAATTTAAATGTGTCAGAAGATCTATAAAACTTTTCTCGATGTCAAATCGCGGATATCCCAAATTTGCCATAGCGAATGCACATGTTGCGCGCGGACTAAGCTCATTAAAAGTCTTGCTTAAATTAATTGCAAAAAAATTTTCAGCTAACAAATTACTGCAAAGCACGGATATCCACACACGTATTTCATATATTTTCAATTCATTATGTATTGTTTGTGAAAAATCCATTAATTTAAAAAAATAAGCAAACCAATAAAAAAGTGCTATTTTTCGCTTTCAATTAAAAAGTTATATGTGCCGTACTAATATGCGTACAGTTTCATATAATTTGTCACGTAAAATATTGTAATGGTTTAACCCCAGTTTCGCGCCGACATTTAAATTTCTTCCCTCCATAAATATATCAAAAATGAAAAACAGGAAGAAAAGAAATTTTGTATCCGCGAAACTTGGGGGGGGGGGGGGGCAGCACTCTAATCTCATTCATTAATTTGTTTCTCTGCTTAAGTATAAACAAACAAGAATATGAAAACAGAAAGCCCAATAAGCTAAGTCTGCGCGCATGCGCAGTCGCTGTGGCAAATTTGTGATATCCGCGCGATTTAACGTCTAGTTGCGACTGTTGGATATGTTTTAGTCCTGATTGAATTTCATTTCCTAAGACAACTTTGGAATAACAGTTAGATCTGTTCTAACCTTGCCAACTGCAGTCCGAGATAAACAAACCCTATGAGCTGAGAGTAAGTACATAAGAATTTAGGGAAACTTAGTGATTTTCAAACTTCAATTACTCCGGCCCATGATGTCCGTGGGGGTTGAATTTTTGTATATGTACTCAATGGCCCCCCAAGAATATGTATACAAAAAATCATTACCGTAGCCCCCCGGGGGGCTGTGATAGAACCCCGGGAAGGTACAATTTGGGGGGTAAAAACGAGGGGGGAAGGGGAGGGGGGTCAAATGGCACAATAGGCACATCAATAGGGCACCAGGAATGTGTGTGCGAAATTTCAGCTGGATTCCTTTTTTCGTCTGGGCTGTAGCCCTGTCAAAGAAAGCGAAAACTTTTTGGAACAGCGATTTTATAACTTTAATACCTCCTCCCTCTGATGGTCTAGGGGATTGTATTTTGGGTTACGGCGTCAGGGCACCACCACCGAGATACTCCTCAAGGCCAAACAAGCTCTCCGAAGGGAAGTGTATGAGTCACGCGAAGAAGACCTGTTTGTGCTTTCCCCAAACCTTCTGGGGGAGTGTTTTCAATCTTTCACACCGTTGAATTTGCTGAAAGTAACGGTCGCTATGCTTTGTCCCCGCCATTTACTCTTGGATTAAAATTTTATTGTGTGAATTGTTTCTGTTGATTCTCATATTTTATTTGTTTAGTGGTTAAGTTTCGCTTATTATAGCTATTTCGTTTGTTATTGTGTATAAGTGTTTATCAATCATGCCGTTCAGATGCTGTGTGCCTCGATTTCAGTGCAATTACGATAGCACCGTTTTAAATTCTCGGCCGATGTAGAAATGTGCAAAAGATGGATTAAATCCATTCCACGCAAGGATTTTGCACCAACTAAGTCATCTCGGGTGAGTTCTTTAATTTTTTTTCCTCATTAAAAACAAATGTGCACAAATTAATTCTGTTGTTTGTTTCTCAAAAATAAGACTGGTACATTGAATAACAAATGTCAATAATTTGAATAACAAATGTTAATAATTACTTTTAGCAAAATTAATTTTTGTAGCAGTTTTTAAAAAGCTGAATAATCACAAACCGTATACAGTTACATGAATAACAAGGAAGAAAATCATTATTCCACTCCCCCCTCCCCTATTACAGTCACTGGTAATATATTAGGTTCAGTATACCTTATGCCTATTTTATTCGTGAGTGTTTTTGTTTCTTTGTGTGGTTGTATCCTAATTATAAAATATTTTTCACATTCAATGAGACAGAAATATTTAAAATACGTTTCATGAAAATTAAATTTTTGTTTAATTCCGTATTTTATGCAATCATTTTTTTAAATTATTTTCTTCGTCACAACAAATATCTGTTGAAAATGAATTTAAATTCTTAATTCAAAACAATAATTTAACAATATGTAATCATTTATATTATTATTAAAATGTTTAAATTTTCTACTTTAATTTGTTAATAAGGAAAAAAAACCCTGGTGGGCAAGCTTTTGACAGTTTTAATTTTAACCATGATTAACTATAAAGTCAAAACTCCGTGTCAAAAAATAAACACTTTTACAATCATTATAAAAGTTTAAATAAAGAATAAAAAATTTTATTAATTCTAAATTATCTAATGTTTTAGTTTTTGGAAGTACCCACTACCGATGTTGCAATAGTTCCTACTAAATGCTAAGAGGGCAGCAAATTCTGTACTTTAAATTGAGGGTTTTTTTAAGAACCTAAAAATATAAATGAGTCACTTTCATAGAAACATATATTTTGAGTTTATAAAAATCAGAAAAGTTAAAGTGAGTGGAATCAAATGAAACATTTTATAGAGATAGATATATGTAAGGGCTTTTTATATGGAAAAGGATAGGTCATGGAAATTATTCAAAATTCTTAAATACATGATCATAAGAATTACTTAAGTTTATGTTCTGGGGGAAAACTGTCTGGCACGATTGTTGGCTGTTGAATGAACGCAAGTTCCAAACATCATTAAAGTAAACTAGTTGACAGATTTAATTTTAAAATGCTTAATGTTATAAGCAGGGTTCATTGATTTAAATCAGCTTTATTTAAATTGTGATTAAAATCATGATTTAAATCAAGTGATTATTTTTTTAATCAATTGATTTGAATCAAGTGATCTTTTTAACAAAGTCATTGATTGAAATGAGTAGATTTTACATAAATTAATTTTGCATTTTTTTAAATCTGTTACTCTAAATTAAATTATAACT